>NC_086196.1:85554903-85807130 GCF_035770615.1 Melospiza melodia melodia | reverse complement strand
GCCAAGGTGGCACCACTGCCAAGTCGGGCTCTTTTTGTAGTACCAAGTGCGTCCTGCAATTTGCCATCCAGAAGAGGGGCAGTTGAGTTTTGTTTGCCAGAGAAAAGGGCCGTTGTTTGTGTTTGGGGGCCTGTGGCTGGGAGTGTTCGGCTGGTTCCTGAATATGTACGATACGCAGGATTGTTCCCAGATCCAAGGTGGCAGCAGTGCCATGTTGTGCTGGTGTGATAGTCCCAAGTGGCTCCTGCAATCTGCCATCCAGAAGTGGGGCAGCTGATTTTTGTTTGCCAGAGAAAAGGTCCGTGGTTTGTTTTTGGGGGCATATGGCTGAGAGTGGCCGGCTGGCCCCTGAAAATCCACGATACACAGGATGGTTCCCAGATCCAAGGTGGCACCTGTGCCAAGTCGGGCTGATTTGATAGTACTAAGTAGCTCCTGCAATCTGCCATGCAGAAGCGGGGCAGCTTACTTTTGTTTGCCAGGGAAACGGGCCGAGGTTTGTGTTGGGGGCCTATGGCTGAGAGTGACCGGCTGGCTCCTGAAAAGCTACAATAGGCAGGATGGTGACCAGACCCATGGTGGCACCAGTGCCAAGTTGGGCTGGTTTGATAGTACCAAGTGGTTCCTGCAATCTGCCATCCAGAAGCAGGGCAGCTGAGTTTTGTTTGCCAGAGAAAAGGGCCTTGGTTTGTGTTTGGGGGCATATGGCTGGGTGTGGCCAGCTGGCTCCTTAAAATGCACGATATGCAACATGGCTCCCAGACCCAAGGTGGCACAAGTGCCAAGTTGGGCTGGTTTGATAGTACCAAGTGGCTCCTGCAATCTTCCATGATCACGTGGAGAAATACTTTCTGGTTTCAGCCTCATGCTCTTTCTTCTCTCCCTCAACTTCTCTATCACCTCTCATCTGGTTCACATGCGCTGTCTTCAAGGTCCACAGGCTACTTTTCACAGAATCTTCTGGCCTGATGAAGTAAGGATGATGAATAGAACAGAGCTGGGATCTATTTTCCAGTTTGGATAAAATGCATTCTGCACACAAATCCAAGGAGAACGGGCTGCCCCGATGCCCAGAAAATCTTTCACTCCTGCTAGTGTTCTACGTCAACCGCAACTTAGTCTGAAAGAAAAGCTTTTTCTCTGAGAGCATCTGAGAGGTTTGCATGAAGCACTGATATCTGACATATGCAATTTTGAATAGGAGAGGAAAAAGAAAATGGCAAGGAGTTTTTAATTTTAGTGGTTTCAATTTTAATTTCCGTGCACTTTTTCAAAACTTGTCAGCTCAAATGCCCATCAACATCTTTTAGTCATCTGTAAGTCAGTATTCATATAAAATGTGCTTCAAATCCAAAGAATTTCAAATTTGCACTCCAAGCTTCTATGCCTAGATTTATGATTTCCTACACATATTAGATGAAAGGAAGGCCTTTTTTACTGTGGGAGTGCTGGAACACTGGAACAGGTTGCCCAGAGAAGTTGTGGGTGTCCCATCCCTGAAAGTATTCAAGGTCACCTTGGACGGGGCTTGGAGCAGCAACAAAGGAGAAGCTTGATGGTAGAGAAACAAAGTTGGACTATAGAAGAAACTCGGATTGAAGTATAGGATCAAGTTTTCTCTCAGCTCTTGGGGTAAATTCAAAGTTGTACAAAATGACATTTATCTGTGCTATTCACTACTGTAACAGAAAGTTTCATGAAAACTGTACAGAAGATAGTAAATTTTAAAAGAGATAAGAATTACAGCATAAAATCCATGGGATAGGTTACAACATGAGACACTCTCTAAGAGAAAATCTCTGTGTTTCAGCACTTCATCGGGGTAAGATTTCATGAAGTGCCAAAGAAGGCGGCAAAATATCATTCGGGACATTATTTACTGGAATTCAGCCTGGCCATTAGTAGGAACTGCCTTTGAACATATCATGTAGATATACCACACACACTTTCCCTTCACTGAAAAATTACTGTTTACAACAAATAAGCAATTGACGATCAAAATTGATTGAAAGCATCTTAAACATGTCAAGTATTTCATTGTAGATGATCTGTGATCCAAATGCTTCTTCCACCTTCGAGAGGGACAGAAGAATTCTTCCATATCATGATGGTTTAAAATTGTATCAACCAATGTTTTCTGCTGAAAAGATATCATCTATTTTTTTCTATTTTTGGAAGAAAATATTCCTAGACATACAACAGGTGAGAACTAAGTAATTTTAAAGAAACAAATGAAATGAAAATATTCTGTAAATAGAATGAAATGAAAAGCTGTGTTTTAAATAGGAGCTAAATATTAAACAGAATTTTTGTACCAGGCATTTGAATTACTGCACCAGCTCTTTTGCCCATCAAGAGAGGCATTTAGCATTTCAGTCTTTTCCAAGGTGTTCATGATCTGCTATGCTGATCTCTGTGTGTGCCTAGGTGTGTGTGGAGGGGGGGGCATATGAAGGGGAGTGTGTATGTTTGCTTTACAATTGTTGTGGCAGATTCATGCCTCAGCTCCACATTTTGTTTTAAAAAGGTCACACCGAGTGGATATGAAGTTTACTATCAACAAGAGATCGATTCCCAAATCATCCATTTGACTCTCCCTTATAAATCATGTGCTTTGTTGCATATTTTATCAAATATACTTTCAAGCCAGATGGAGGAAGGAGGATGTGGGAATCCCTCCACCATCTTGCAACTTTTATGTAAGTAGGTTTTCAAGAAAATCATCATTTCTCTTTTAAATATGTCTGGAACAGGCATGATGGTAGTGTCAACCTGTTGGAGTTTTTGTTGCTGGAAGAAGTTGAACAAAAGGATTGGTTTTTACATTGACCAGTTACTGAATCAAGCGCAGGAATACATTGGAAATTTAGCTGGGGGTTCCTTTTCCCAGCAGACTACTTCTAGAACGAGCTTGTACACTGAAGCTGACTCTTTTGCTCTCTTTTTGTTTCTTTCCTATTTTCTTGGCTTCTTTGCCACTATCTAGACAATTTTGGAACTTTGTTCCCAACTAAAATGGTTTCAATAGTCTGATTGTGATCATACATTTTTACAAGGAATTTTTAAAATCTTTCCTCGAGTCCAGAAAGTCAAGGACTTAGATCTTTTTCTTCCCTTATCAATATTGCCATGAAATTGATAAATAAAGACCAACTCTTTATTTTTGTTTTTAACCCACGTAGATAATTCCCATCCATTAATCCATTTTGTGGACCAATAGCTGCCATTCTGATGGAAGCTGTCACTTCTTAACAATAGGCATTCTGTGACTATGTTGACAGCACTTTGGGTGAAGATCCTAACTGGTCTTAGATATACATAGGGAGAAATTTGCTCAGCCAGTGTCAGTCTTAAGCATGCGTATCAGAAGATCTTTCTAGAGCTGGGAATTTTCCCATGAAAGGGATTCAGTTAGGGAAGAGACACTTGTGCCAGAGTTTTACATTCTTCTTGAACACTGCTTAAGGAACTTAGATGCCATGTCCATTTGGATCTCTGTCTGCACAGAACTTTGTCATGCCAGTGCTTTGAAATGCATCTTGAAGAGAATTCACTAGCACAGAATGAAAGAGAGTGGAAGGGGTTGGTGGGGCTAACCAGGCCCAACCCCCCTGCCTAAACCAGGATACCTAGAGCCTCTTGCCCAGGATTCTATCTGGGTGTACTTTTAATGTCTTCAAAGATCCAGGCTCCACAATCTTTCTGGGCAGTCTGTGCCGTGGTTCAGTCACCCTGACAGTAAAGAAACATTTACTGATGTTCAAAGGCAATCTCCTGTATTTCAGTGTGTGCCCACTGCCTCTTGTCTTTTCCCTCAGCATCACTGAAAAGACACTGATTCCCTCCCCTTTGCACTATTGCTTCCATATGTATGTGTGATGCCATGTAGAGGTACGTCAAAAACCTCCCTGAAGCCCAGGCAGATAATATTCCCTTCATCTACCAGTCAAGTTGATTCATCAGAGGAGTTTAAAGTGATGTTCAGCATGAAATTCCCCTGAAAAATCATGCTAACTACATTATTTGGTCATCTGTCATGTGCCTGGCAAGGATTTCCAGGAAGAGCTGCTTCATCAACTTCCTGGGGATAAAAAAGAGGCTGGCTGGTTTGTACTATGGCGAGTCCTCTTAATTGCCTTTTTTGAAGATGGGTGTCATTTGCTAACATCCACTCTTTAGCCTCTCTTGTCGTCTACATCTTAGCAAAACGCTTTTCCACTATGTCTGGCTAGGAAAAACTGTGCCAGCACAGAAAACATCTCCCATCGTGTTCTAGAAGTTGCACGGATGTCTGCCAAGTGTTTGGCAGGAAGAAAAGAAAAGTTGTCCAAAACAGCTTCCAATCGAATGTTCCTGTGATTGGAAAAGTCAGGAGAGTGCAAAGGTACTGTTTTCTATCAGTTGGCAAGGTGCGCACACAATCCCAGTGTTGTACAGCTTGCTTCTTCACCTTCCCGAAGCTGCCGCTCTCGCCGGCTGCCGGAGCCCAAGAAGCGGCTTCTTCGCGCAAAGACGATTGTGCCGCTCACAGTGCTCTCCTTAGCGCGGCTTCTGCCGAAAGACGCCCGGCAGCGGCTCTTACCTCCGGAGAGCGCCCTACCTTCGTCTTTAGCTCCTCTTCTCATCTACACCTCGGCAAAAAGCTTCTCCACTATGTCTGGCTAGGAAAAACTGTGCCAGCACAGAAAACATCTCCCATCGTGTTCTAGAAGTTGCACGGATGTCTGCCAAGTGTTTGGCAGGAAGAAAAGAAAAGTTGTCCAAAACAGCTTCCAATCGAATGTTCCTGTGATTGGAAAAGTCAGGAGAGTGCAAAGGTACTGTTTTCTATCAGTTGGCAAGGTGCGCACACAATCCCAGTGTTGTACAGCTTGCTTCTTCACCTTCCCGAAGCTGCCGCTCTCGCCGGCTGCCGGAGCCCAAGAAGCGGCTTCTTCGCGCAAAGACGATTGTGCGGCTCACAGTGCTCTCCTTAGCGCGGCTTCTGCCGAAAGACGCCCGGCAGCGGCTCTTACCTCCGGAGAGCATCCTACCTTCGTCTTTCGCGTCTTTTGTAGTCTACATCTTAGCAAAACGCTTTTCCACTATGTCTGGCTAGGAAAAACTGTGCCAGCACAGAAAACATCTCCCATCGTGTTCTAGAAGTTGCACGGATGTCTGCCAAGTGTTTGGCAGGAAGAAAAGAAAAGTTGTCCAAAACAGCTTCCAATCGAATGTTCCTGTGATTGGAAAAGTCAGGAGAGTGCAAAGGTACTGTTTTCTATCAGTTGGCAAGGTGCGCACACAATCCCAGTGTTGTACAGCTTGCTTCTTCACCTTCCCGAAGCTGCCGCTCTCGCCGGCTGCCGGAGCCCAAGAAGCGGCTTCTTCGCGCAAAGACGATTGTGCCGCTCACAGTGCTCTCCTTAGCGCGGCTTCTGCCGAAAGACGCCCGGCAGCGGCTCTTACCTCCGGAGAGCATCCTACCTTCGTCTTTCGCGTCTTTTGTAGTCTACATCTTAGCAAAACGCTTTTCCACTATGTCTGGCTAGGAAAAACTGTGCCAGCACAGAAAACATCTCCCATCGTGTTCTAGAAGTTGCACGGATGTCTGCCAAGTGTTTGGCAGGAAGAAAAGAAAAGTTGTCCAAAACAGCTTCCAATCGAATGTTCCTGTGATTGGAAAAGTCAGGAGAGTGCAAAGATACTGTTTTCTATCAGTTGGCAAGGTGCGCACACAATCCCAGTGTTGTACAGCTTGCTTCTTCACCTTCCCGAAGCTGCCGCTCTCGCCGGCTGCCGGAGCCCAAGAAGCGGCTTCTTCGCGCAAAGACGATTGTGCCGCTCACAGTGCTCTCCTTAGCGCGGCTTCTGCCGAAAGACGCCCGGCAGCGGCTCTTACCTCCGGAGAGCATCCTACCTTCGTCTTTCGCGTCTTTTGTAGTCTACATCTTAGCAAAACGCTTTTCCACTATGTCTGGCTAGGAAAAACTGTGCCAGCACAGAAAACATCTCCCATCGTGTTCTAGAAGTTGCACGGATGTCTGCCAAGTGTTTGGCAGGAAGAAAAGAAAAGTTGTCCAAAACAGCTTCCAATCGAATGTTCCTGTGATTGGAAAAGTCAGGAGAGTGCAAAGGTACTGTTTTCTATCAGTTGGCAAGGTGCGCACACAATCCCAGTGTTGTACAGCTTGCTTCTTCACCTTCCCGAAGCTGCCGCTCTCGCCGGCTGCCGGAGCCCAAGAAGCGGCTTCTTCGCGCAAAGACGATTGTGCCGCTCACAGTGCTCTCCTTAGCGCGGCTTCTGCCGAAAGACGCCCGGCAGCGGCTCTTACCTCCGGAGAGCATCCTACCTTCGTCTTTCGCGTCTTTTGTAGTCTACATCTTAGCAAAACGCTTTTCCACTATGTCTGGCTAGGAAAAACTGTGCCAGCACAGAAAACATCTCCCATCGTGTTCTAGAAGTTGCACGGATGTCTGCCAAGTGTTTGGCAGGAAGAAAAGAAAAGTTGTCCAAAACAGCTTCCAATCGAATGTTCCTGTGATTGGAAAAGTCAGGAGAGTGCAAAGATACTGTTTTCTATCAGTTGGCAAGGTGCGCACACAATCCCAGTGTTGTACAGCTTGCTTCTTCACCTTCCCGAAGCTGCCGCTCTCGCCGGCTGCCGGAGCCCAAGAAGCGGCTTCTTCGCGCAAAGACGATTGTGCCGCTCACAGTGCTCTCCTTAGCGCGGCTTCTGCCGAAAGACGCCCGGCAGCGGCTCTTACCTCCGGAGAGCATCCTACCTTCGTCTTTCGCGTCTTTTGTAGTCTACATCTTAGCAAAACGCTTTTCCACTATGTCTGGCTAGGAAAAACTGTGCCAGCACAGAAAACATCTCCCATCGTGTTCTAGAAGTTGCACGGATGTCTGCCAAGTGTTTGGCAGGAAGAAAAGAAAAGTTGTCCAAAACAGCTTCCAATCGAATGTTCCTGTGATTGGAAAAGTCAGGAGAGTGCAAAGGTACTGTTTTCTATCAGTTGGCAAGGTGCGCACACAATCCCAGTGTTGTACAGCTTGCTTCTTCACCTTCCCGAAGCTGCCGCTCTCGCCGGCTGCCGGAGCCGAAGAATCGGCTTCTTCGCGCAAAGACGATTGTGCCGCTCACAGTGCTCTCCTTAGCGCGGCTTCTGCCGAAAGACGCCCGGCAGCGGCTCTTACCTCCGGAGAGCATCCTACCTTCGTCTTTCTCGTCTTTTGTAGTCTACATCTTAGCAAAACGCTTTTCCACTATGTCTGGCTAGGAAAAACTGTGCCAGCACAGAAAACATCTCCCATCGTGTTCTAGAAGTTGCACGGATGTCTGCCAAGTGTTTGGCAGGAAGAAAAGTTGTCCAAAACAGCTTCCAATCGAATGTTCCTGTGATTGGAAAAGTCAGGAGAGTGCAAAGGTACTGTTTTCTATCAGTTGGCAAGGTGCGCACACAATCCCAGTGTTGTACAGCTTGCTTCTTCACCTTCCCGAAGCTGCCGCTCTCGCCGGCTGCCGGAGCCCAAGAAGCGGCTTCTTCGCGCAAAGACGATTGTGCCGCTCACAGGGCTCTCCTTAGCGCGGCTTCTGCCGAAAGACGCCCGGCAGCGGCTCTTACCTCCGGAGAGCATCCTACCTTCGTCTTTCGCGTCTTTTGTAGTCTACATCTTAGCAAAACGCTTTTCCACTATGTCTGGCTAGGAAAAACTGTGCCAGCACAGAAAACATCTCCCATCGTGTTCTAGAAGTTGCACGGATGTCTGCGAAGTGTTTGGCAGGAAGAAAAGAAAAGTTGTCCAAAACAGCTTCCAATCGAATGTTCCTGTGATTGGAAAAGTCAGGAGAGTGCAAAGGTACTGTTTTCTATCAGTTGGCAAGGTGCGCACACAATCCCAGTGTTGTACAGCTTGCTTCTTCACCTTCCCGAAGCAGCCGCTTTCGCCGGCTGCCGGAGCCCAAGAAGCGGCTTCTTCGCGCAAAGACGATTGTGCCGCTCACAGTGCTCTCCTTAGCGCAGCTTCTGCCGAAAGACGCCCGGCAGCGGCTCTTACCTCCTGAGAGTGGCAGCTTCGGGAAGGTGAAGAAGCAAGCTGTACAACACTGGGATTGTGTGCGCACCTTGCCAACTGATAGAAAACAGTACCTTTGCACTCTCCTGACTTTTCCAATCACATGAACATTCGATTGGAAGCTGTTTTGGACAACTTTACTTTTCTTCCTCCCAAACACTTGGCAGACATCCGTGCAACTTCTAGAACACGATGGGAGATGTTTTCTGTGCTGGCACGGGTTTTCCTAGCCAGACATAGTGGAAAAGCGTTTTGCTAAGATGTAGACTACAAAAGACGCGAAAGACGAAGGTAGGATGCTCTCCGGAGGTAAGAGCCGCTGCCGGGCGTCTTTCGGCAGAAGCCGCGCTAAGGAGAGCCCTGTGAGCGGCACAATCGTCTTTGCGCGAAGAAGCCGCTTCTTGGGCTCCGGCAGCCGGCGAGAGCGGCAGCTTCGGGAAGGTGAAGAAGCAAGCTGTACAACACTGGGATTGTGTGCGCACCTTGCCAACTGATAGAAAACAGTACCTTTGCACTCTCCTGACTTTTCCAATCACAGGAACATTCGATTGGAAGCTGTTTTGGACAACTTTTCTTTTCTTCCTGCCAAACACTTGGCAGACATCCGTGCAACTTCTAGAACACGATGGGAGATGTTTTCTGTGCTGGCACAGTTTTTCCTAGCCAGACATAGTGGAAAAGCGTTTTGCTAAGATGTAGACTACAAAAGACGAGAAAGACGAAGGTAGGATGCTCTCCGGAGGTAAGAGCCGCTGCCGGGCGTCTTTCGGCAGAAGCCGCGCTAAGGAGAGCCCTGTGAGCGGCACAATCGTCTTTGCGCGAAGAAGCCGCTTCTTCGGCTCCGGCAGCCGGCGAGAGCGGCAGCTTCGGGAAGGTGAAGAAGCAAGCTGTACAACACTGGGATTGTGTGCGCACCTTGCCAACTGATAGAAAACAGTACCTTTGCACTCTCCTGACTTTTCCAATCACAGGAACATTCGATTGGAAGCTGTTTTGGACAACTTTTCTTTTCTTCCTGCCAAACACTTGGCAGACATCCGTGCAACTTCTAGAACACGATGGGAGATGTTTTCTGTGCTGGCACAGTTTTTCCTAGCCAGACATAGTGGAAAAGCTTTTTGCCGAGGTGTAGATGAGAAGAGGAGCTAAAGAGGAAGGTAGGATGCTCTCCGGAGGTAAGAGCCGCTGCCGGGCGTCTTTCGGCAGAAGCCGCGCTAAGGAGAGCACTGTGAGCGGCACAATCGTCTTTGCGCGAAGAAGCCGCTTCTTGGGCTCCGGCAGCCGGCGAGAGCGGCAGCTTCGGGAAGGTGAAGAAGCAAGCTGTACAACACTGGGATTGTGTGCGCACCTTGCCAACTGATAGAAAACAGTACCTTTGCACTCTCCTGACTTTTCCAATCACAGGAACATTCGATTGGAAGCTGTTTTGGACAACTTTTCTTTTCTTCCTGCCAAACACTTGGCAGACATCCGTGCAACTTCTAGAACACGATGGGAGATGTTTTCTGTGCTGGCACAGTTTTTCCTAGCCAGACATAGTGGAAAAGCGTTTTGCTAAGATGTAGACTACAAAAGACGCGAAAGACGAAGGTAGGATGCTCTCCGGAGGTAAGAGCCGCTGCCGGGCGTCTTTCGGCAGAAGCCGCGCTAAGGAGAGCACTGTGAGCGGCACAATCGTCTTTGCGCGAAGAAGCCGCTTCTTGGGCTCCGGCAGCCGGCGAGAGCGGCAGCTTCGGGAAGGTGAAGAAGCAAGCTGTACAACACTGGGATTGTGTGCGCACCTTGCCAACTGATAGAAAACAGTACCTTTGCACTCTCCTGACTTTTCCAATCACAGGAACATTCGATTGGAAGCTGTTTTGGACAACTTTTCTTTTCTTCCTGCCAAACACTTGGCAGACATCCGTGCAACTTCTAGAACACGATGGGAGATGTTTTCTGTGCTGGCACAGTTTTTCCTAGCCAGACATAGTGGAAAAGCTTGTTGCCGAGGTGTAGATGAGAAGAGGAGCTAAAGAGGAAGGTAGGATGCTCTCCGGAGGTAAGAGCCGCTGCCGGGCGTCTTTCGGCAGAAGCCGCGCTAAGGAGAGCACTGTGAGCGGCACAATCGTCTTTGCGCGAAGAAGCCGCTTCTTGGGCTCCGGCAGCCGGCGAGAGCGGCAGCTTCGGGAAGGTGAAGAAGCAAGCTGTACAACACTGGGATTGTGTGCGCACCTTGCCAACTGATAGAAAACAGTACCTTTGCACTCTCCTGACTTTTCCAATCACAGGAACATTCGATTGGAAGCTGTTTTGGACAACTTTTCTTTTCTTCCTGCCAAACACTTGGCAGACATCCGTGCAACTTCTAGAACACGATGGGAGATGTTTTCTGTGCTGGCACAGTTTTTCCTAGCCAGACATAGTGGAAAAGCGTTTTGCTAAGATGTAGACGACAAGAGAGGCTAAAGAGTGGATGTTAGCAAATGACACCCATCTTCAAAAAAGGCAATTAAGAGGACTCGCCATAGTACAAACCAGCCAGCCTCTTTTTTATCCCCAGGAAGTTGATGAAGCAGCTCTTCCTGGAAATCCTTGCCAGGCACATGACAGATGACCAAATAATGTAGTTAGCATGATTTTTCAGGGGAATTTCATGCTGAACATCACTTTAAACTCCTCTGATGAATCAACTTGACTGGTAGATGAAGGGAATATTATCTGCCTGGGCTTCAGGGAGGTTTTTGACGTACCTCTACATGGCATCACACATACATATGGAAGCAATAGTGCAAAGGGGAGGGAATCAGTGTCTTTTCAGTGATGCTGAGGGAAAAGACAAGAGGCAGTGGGCACACACTGAAATACAGGAGATTGCCTTTGAACATCAGTAAATGTTTCTTTACTGTCAGGGTGACTGAACCACGGCACAGACTGCCCAGAAAGATTGTGGAGCCTGGATCTTTGAAGACATTAAAAGTACACCCAGATAGAATCCTGGGCAAGAGGCTCTAGGTATCCTGGTTTAGGCAGGGGGGTTGGGCCTGGTTAGCCCCACCAACCCCTTCCACTCTCTTTCATTCTGTGCTAGTGAATTCTCTTCAAGATGCATTTCAAAGCACTGGCATGACAAAGTTCTGTGCAGACAGAGATCCAAATGGACATGGCATCTAAGTTCCTTAAGCAGTGTTCAAGAAGAATGTAAAACTCTGGCACAAGTGTCTCTTCCCTAACTGAATCCCTTTCATGGGAAAATTCCCAGCTCTAGAAAGATCTTCTGATACGCATGCTTAAGACTGACACTGGCTGAGCAAATTTCTCCCTATGTATATCTAAGACCAGTTAGGATCTTCACCCAAAGTGCTGTCAACATAGTCACAGAATGCCTATTGTTAAGAAGTGACAGCTTCCATCAGAATGGCAGCTATTGGTCCACAAAATGGATTAATGGATGGGAATTATCTACGTGGGTTAAAAACAAAAATAAAGAGTTGGTCTTTATTTATCAATTTCATGGCAATATTGATAAGGGAAGAAAAAGATCTAAGTCCTTGACTTTCTGGACTCGAGGAAAGATTTTAAAAATTCCTTGTAAAAATGTATGATCACAATCAGACTATTGAAACCATTTTAGTTGGGAACAAAGTTCCAAAATTGTCTAGATAGTGGCAAAGAAGCCAAGAAAATAGGAAAGAAACAAAAAGAGAGCAAAAGAGTCAGCTTCAGTGTACAAGCTCGTTCTAGAAGTAGTCTGCTGGGAAAAGGAACCCCCAGCTAAATTTCCAATGTATTCCTGCGCTTGATTCAGTAACTGGTCAATGTAAAAACCAATCCTTTTGTTCAACTTCTTCCAGCAACAAAAACTCCAACAGGTTGACACTACCATCATGCCTGTTCCAGACATATTTAAAAGAGAAATGATGATTTTCTTGAAAACCTACTTACATAAAAGTTGCAAGATGGTGGAGGGATTCCCACATCCTCCTTCCTCCATCTGGCTTGAAAGTATATTTGATAAAATATGCAACAAAGCACATGATTTATAAGGGAGAGTCAAATGGATGATTTGGGAATCGATCTCTTGTTGATAGTAAACTTCATATCCACTCGGTGTGACCTTTTTAAAACAAAATGTGGAGCTGAGGCATGAATCTGCCACAACAATTGTAAAGCAAACATACACACTCCCCTTCATATGCCCCCCCCTCCACACATACCTAGGCACACACAGAGATCAGCATAGCAGATCATGAACACCTTGGAAAAGACTGAAATGCTAAATGCCTCTCTTGATGGGCAAAAGAGCTGGTGCAGTAATTCAAATGCCTGGTACAAAAATTCTGTTTAATATTTAGCTCCTATTTAAAACACAGCTTTTCATTTCATTCTATTTACAGAATATTTTCATTTCATTTGTTTCTTTAAAATTACTTAGTTCTCACCTGTTGTATGTCTAGGAATATTTTCTTCCAAAAATAGAAAAAAATAGATGATATCTTTTCAGCAGAAAACATTGGTTGATACAATTTTAAACCATCATGATATGGAAGAATTCTTCTGTCCCTCTCGAAGGTGGAAGAAGCATTTGGATCACAGATCATCTACAATGAAATACTTGACATGTTTAAGATGCTTTCAATCAATTTTGATCGTCAATTGCTTATTTGTTGTAAACAGTAATTTTTCAGTGAAGGGAAAGTGTGTGTGGTATATCTACATGATATGTTCAAAGGCAGTTCCTACTAATGGCCAGGCTGAATTCCAGTAAATAATGTCCCGAATGATATTTTGCCGCCTTCTTTGGCACTTCATGAAATCTTACCCCGATGAAGTGCTGAAACACAGAGATTTTCTCTTAGAGAGTGTCTCATGTTGTAACCTATCCCATGGATTTTATGCTGTAATTCTTATCTCTTTTAAAATTTACTATCTTCTGTACAGTTTTCATGAAACTTTCTGTTACAGTAGTGAATAGCACAGATAAATGTCATTTTGTACAACTTTGAATTTACCCCAAGAGCTGAGAGAAAACTTGATCCTATACTTCAATCCGAGTTTCTTCTATAGTCCAACTTTGTTTCTCTACCATCAAGCTTCTCCTTTGTTGCTGCTCCAAGCCCCGTCCAAGGTGACCTTGAATACTTTCAGGGATGGGACACCCACAACTTCTCTGGGCAACCTGTTCCAGTGTTCCAGCACTCCCACAGTAAAAAAGGCCTTCCTTTCATCTAATATGTGTAGGAAATCATAAATCTAGGCATAGAAGCTTGGAGTGCAAATTTGAAATTCTTTGGATTTGAAGCACATTTTATATGAATACTGACTTACAGATGACTAAAAGATGTTGATGGGCATTTGAGCTGACAAGTTTTGAAAAAGTGCACGGAAATTAAAATTGAAACCACTAAAATTAAAAACTCCTTGCCATTTTCTTTTTCCTCTCCTATTCAAAATTGCATATGTCAGATATCAGTGCTTCATGCAAACCTCTCAGATGCTCTCAGAGAAAAAGCTTTTCTTTCAGACTAAGTTGCGGTTGACGTAGAACACTAGCAGGAGTGAAAGATTTTCTGGGCATCGGGGCAGCCCGTTCTCCTTGGATTTGTGTGCAGAATGCATTTTATCCAAACTGGAAAATAGATCCCAGCTCTGTTCTATTCATCATTCTTACTTCATCAGGCCAGAAGATTCTGTGAAAAGTAGCCTGTGGACCTTGAAGACAGCGCATGTGAACCAGATGAGAGGTGATAGAGAAGTTGAGGGAGAGAAGAAAGAGCATGAGGCTGAAACCAGAAAGTATTTCTCCACGTGATCATGGAAGATTGCAGGAGCCACTTGGTACTATCAAACCAGCCCAACTTGGCACTGGTGCCACCTTGGGTCTGGGAGCCATGTTGCATATCGTGCATTTTAAGGAGCCAGCTGGCCACACCCAGCCATATGCCCCCAAACACAAACCAAGGCCCTTTTCTCTGGCAAACAAAACTCAGCTGCCCTGCTTCTGGATGGCAGATTGCAGGAACCACTTGGTACTATCAAACCAGCCCAACTTGGCACTGGTGCCACCATGGGTCTGGTCACCATCCTGCCTATTGTAGCTTTTCAGGAGCCAGCCGGTCACTCTCAGCCATAGGCCCCGAGACACAAAACTCGGCCCGTTTCCCTGGCAAACAAAAGTAAGCTGCCCCGCTTCTGGATGGCAGATTGCAGGAGCTACTTAGTACTATCAAATCAGCCCGACTTGGCACAGGTGCCACCTTGGATCTGGGAACCATCCTGTGTATCGTGGATTTTCAGGGGCCAGCCGGCCACTCTCAGCCATATGCCCCCAAACACAAACCACGGACCTTTTCTCTGGCAAACAAAAATCAGCTGCCCCACTTCTGGATGGCAGATTGCAGGAGCCACTTGGGACTATCACACCAGCACAACATGGCACTGCTGCCAACTTGGATCTCGGAACAATCCTACGTATCGTACATATTCAGGAACCAGCTGAACACTCCCAGCCACAGGCCCCCAAACACAAACAAAGGCCCATTTCCCTGGAAAACAAAACTCAGCTGCCCCGCTTCTGGATGGCAGTTTGCAGGAGCCACTTGGTACTATCAAACCAGCCCAACTTGGCACTGGTGCCACCTTGGGTCTGGGAACCACCCTGCCTATCGTGGATTTTAAGGAGCCAGCCGGCTACTCCCAGCCACAGGCCCCCAACAAAAACCACGGCCCTTTTTTCTGGCAAACAAAACTTAGCTGCCTCAATTCTGGATGGCAGATTGCAGGAGCCACTTGGTGTAATCAAACCAGCCCGACTTGGCACTGGTGCCACCTTGGGTCTGGGAACCATCCTGCGTATCGTGGATTCTAAGGAGCCAGCCGGCCACTGCCAGCCACAGGCCCCCAAACAAAATCAACGGCGCTGTTCCCTGGAAAACAAAACACGCCTGCCAACTTTTTGATGGAGTTTGCAGGAGCCACTTGGTACTATCAAACCAGCCCGACTTGGCACTGGTGCCACCTTGGGTCTGGTAAACATCCTGCGTATCGTGGATTCTTAGGAGCCAGCCGGCCACTCCTAGCCACAGGCCCCCAAACAAAAACCTAGGCCTATTTCTCTGGCAAACAAAAGTAAGCTGCCCCGCTTCTGGATGGCAGATTGCAGGAGACACTTGGTACTATCAAACCAGCCCAACTTGGCACTGGTGCCACCTTGGATCTGGGAACCATGCTGTGTATCGTGGATATTCAGGGGCCAGCCGGCCACTCTCAGCCATATGTCCCCAAACAGAAACCTCGGCCCGTTTCTCTGGCAAACAAAACTCAACTGCCCCTCTTCTGGATGGCAAATTGCAGGATGAACTTGATACTAAAACCGCAGGCCGACTTGGTAGTGGTGACACCTTGGGCCTGGGAACCATCATGCGTATCGAGCATTTTAAGGAGCCAGCCGGCCACTCCCAGCAATATGCCCCCAAAAACAATCCACGGAATTTTTCTCTGGCAAACAAAATCAGCTGCCCCGCTTCTGGATGGCAGATTGCAGGAGCCACTTTGCACCATCAAACCAGCCCGACTTGGCACTGGTGCCACCTTGCATCTGGGAACCATGCTGCCTAGCGTGGATTTTCAGGAGCCAGCCGGCCACTCTCAGCCATAGGCCCCCAAACAAAACCCACGGCCCGTTTCCCTGGCAAACAAAATTAAGCTGCCCCGCTTCTGGATGGCAGATTGCAGGACGCACTTGGTAGTATCAAACCAGCCCGACTTGGCACTGGTGCCACCTTGGGTCTGGGAACCATCCTGCGTATCGTGGGTTCAAAGGAGCCAGCCGGCCACTCCCAGCCACAGGCCCCCAAATACAAACAACGGCGCTTTTCCCTGGAAAACAAATCTCGCCTGCCAACTTTTTCATGGCAGATTGCAGAAGCCACTTGGTACTATCAAACCAGCCCAACTTGGCACTGGTGCCACCATGGGTCTGGTCACCATCCTGCCTATTGTAGCTTTCCAGGAGCCAGCCGGTCACTCCCAGCCATAGGTCCCCAGTCACAAACCTCGGCCCGTTTCCCTGGCAAACAAAATTAAGCTGCCCCGCTTCTGGATGGCAGATTGCAAGAGCCCCTTGGTACTATCAAACCAGCCAAACTTGGCACTGGTGCCACCTCTGGTCTGGGAACCATGCTGCGTAACGCAGATTCTAAGGCGCCAGTCGGCCACTCCCAGCCACAAGCCCCCAAACACAAACAACGGCGCTATTCTCTGGCAAACAAAACTCCACTGCCCCTCTTCTGGATGGCAAATTGCAGGACGCACTTGGTACTATAAAAACAGCCCGACTTGGCACTGGTGCCACCTTGGGTCTGGGAACCATCCTGCGTACCGATCTTTTTAATGAGACAGCCGGTCACTCCCAGCCATATGCCCCCAAACACAACCCACGGCCCTTTTCTCTGGCAAACAAAACTCAACTGCACCGCTTCTGGATGGCAGATTGCAGGAGCCACTTGGTACTATCAAACCAGCCCGACTTGGCACTGGTGCCACCTTGGGTCTGGGAACCATCCTGCGTATTGTGGGTTGTCAGGAGCCAGCCGAACACTCTCGGCCACAGACCCCAATCAAAAACAACGGCCCGTTTCACAGGCAAACAAAACTCAGCTGCCCCGCTTCTGGATGGGAGATTGCAGGAGGCACTTGACACTGTGAAACCAGCCCCACTTGGCACTGGTGCCACCTTGGGTCTGGGAACCATCCTGCGTATCATGGATTTTCAGGAGCCAGCCGGCCACTCCCAGCCACAGGCCCCCAAACACAAACCACAGCCTTTTTCTCTGGCAAACAAAATTCAGCTGCCCCGCTTCTGGATGGCAGATTGCAGGAGCCACTTGGGACTATCACACCAGCACAACATGGCACTGCTGCCACCTTGGATCTGGGAACCATCCGTCCTATCGTGGATTTTCAGGGGCCAGCCGGTCACTCTCAGCCATAGGCCCCAAACACAAACCACGGCCCTTTTCTCTGGAAAACAAAACTCAACTGCCCCTCTTCTGGATGGCAGATTGCAGGAGCCACTGGGTACTATGAAACCAGCCCTACTTGGCACTGGTGCCACCTTGGGTCTGGGAACCATGCTGCGTATCATGGATTTTCAGGAGCCAGCCGGCCACTGCCAGCAACAGGCCCCGAAACACAAACAACAGCCTTTTTCTCTGGCAAACAAAATTCAGCTGCCCCGCTTCTGGATGGCAGATTGCAGGAACCACTTGGTACTAACAAACCAGCCCGACTTGGCACTGGTGCCACCTTGGGTCTGGGAACCATCCTGCGTATTGTGGGTTGTCAGGAGCCAGCCGAACACTCTCGGCCACAGACCCCAATCAAAAACAACGGCCCGTTTCACAGGCAAACAAAACTCAGCTGCCCCGCTTCTGGATGGGAGATTGCAGGAGGCACTTGACACTGTGAAACCAGCCCCACTTGGCACTGGTGCCACCTTGGGTCTGGGAACCATGCTGCGTATCATGGATTTTCAGGAGCCAGCCGGCCACTCCCAGCCACAGGCCCCCAAACACAAACCACAGCCTTTTTCTCTGGCAAACAAAATTCAGCTGCCCCGCTTCTGGATGGCAGATTGCAGGAGCCACTTGGGACTATCACACCAGCACAACATGGCACTGCTGCCACCTTGGATCTGGGAACCATCCGTCCTATCGTGGATTTTCAGGGGCCAGCCGGTCACTCTCAGCCATAGGCCCCAAACACAAACCACGGCCCTTTTCTCTGGAAAACAAAACTCAACTGCCCCTCTTCTGGATGGCAGATTGCAGGAGCCACTGGGTACTAGGAAACCAGCCCTACTTGGCACTGGTGCCACCTTGGGTCTGGGAACCATGCTGCGTATCATGGATTTTCAGGAGCCAGTCGGCCACTGCCAGCCACAGGCCCCGAAACACAAACAACAGCCTTTTTCTCTGGCAAACAAAATTCAGCTGCCCCGCGTCTGGATGGCAGATTGCAGGAACCACTTGGTACTAACAAACCAGCCCGACTTGGCACTGGTGCCACCTTGGGTCTGGGAACCATCCTGCGTATCGTGGATTCTAAGGAGCCAGCTGGCCAGTCCCAGCCACAGGCCCCAAAACACACACAACGGTGCTTTTCCCTGGAAAACAAAACTCGCCTGCCAAACATTTGATGGCAGATTGCAGGAGCCACTTGGTACTATCAAACCAGCCCAACTTGGCACTGGTGCCACCATGGGTCTGGTCACCATCCTGCCTATCGTAGCTTTGCAGGTGCCAGCCAGCCACCCCCAGCCAGAGGCCCGTAGACAAATATTTCGGCCCGTTTCCCTGGCAAACACAAGTAAGCTACCCCGCTTCTGGATGGCAGATTGCAGGAGCCACTTTGCACCATCAAACCAGCCCAACTTGGCACTGGTGCCACCTCAAGTCTGGGAACCATCCTCCGTATCGTGGGTTCTAAGGAGCCAGCCGGCCACTCCCAGCCACAGGCCCCCAAACACAAACAACGGCGCTTTTCCCTGGAAAACAAAACTCGCCTGCCAACTTTTTGATGGCAGATTGCAGGAGCCACTTGGTACTATCAAACCAGCCCAACTTGGCACTGGTGCCACCATGGGTCTGGTCACCATCCTGCCTATCGTAGCTTTTCAGGAGCCAGCCGGTCACTGCCAGCCATAGGCCCCCAGACACAAACCTCGGCCCGTTTCCCTGGCAAACAAAAGTAAGCTGCCCCGCTTCTGGATGGCAGATTGCAGGAACCACTTGGTATTATCAAACCAGCCCAACTTGGCACTGGTGCCACCTTGGGTCTGGATACCATGCTGCGTATCGTGGATTCTAAGGAGCCAGCCGGCCACTCCCAGCCACAGGCCCCCAAACACAAACAACGGCACTTTTCCCTGGAAAACAAAACTCGCCTGCCAACTATTTCATGGTAGATTGCAGGAGCCACTTGGTACTATCAAACCAGCCCTACTTGGCACTGGTGCCACCATGGGTCTGGTCACCATTCTGCCTATCGTAGCTTTTCAGGAGCCAGCCGGTCACTCCCAGCCATAGGCCCTGAGACACAAACCTCGGCCCGTTTCCCTGGCAAACAAAAGTAAGCTGCCCCGCTTCTGGATGGCAGATTGCAGGAACCACTTGGTAGTATCAAACCAGCCCGACTTTGCACTGTTGCCACCTTGGGTCTGGGAACCATCCGGCGTATCGTGTGTTGAAAGGAGCCAGCCGGCCACTCCCAGCCACAGGCCTCCAATCAAAAACAACGGCGCTTTTCCCTGGAAAACAAAACTCAACTGCCCTTCTTCTGGATGGAAAATTGCAGGACGCACTTGGTACTACAAAAACAGCCAAACTAGGCAATGGTGCCACCATGGATCTGGGAACCATCCTGCGTATCGAGCTTCTTAAGGAGCCAGCCGGCCACTCCCAGCCATATGCCCCCAAAAACAAACCACGGAACTTTACTCTGGCAAACAAAGATCCGCTGCCCCCCGTCAGGATGGCAGATTGCAGGAGCCACTTGGTACTATCAAACGAGCCCGACTTGGCCCTGGTGCCACCTTGAGTCTGGGAACCATCCTGCGTATTGTGGATTGTCAGTAGCCAGTCGACCATTCTCGGCCACAGACCCCAATCAAAAACAACGGCCGGTTCACAGGCAAAAGAACTCAGCTGCCCCGTTTCTGGATGGGAGACTGCATGAGGCACTTGACACTGTCAAACCAGCCCCACTTGGCACTGGTGCCATCTTGGGTCTGGGAACCATGCTGCGTATCATGGATTTTCAGGAGCCAACTGGCCACTGCCAGCCACAGGCCCCCAAACACAAACCTTGGCCCGTTTCCCTGGAAAACAAAAGTAAGCTACCCCGCTTCTGGATGGCAGATTGCAGGAACCACTTGGTACTATCAAACCAGCCCGACTTGGCACTGGTGCCATCTTGGGTCTGGGAACCATCCTGCGTATCGTGGATTCTAAGGAGCCAGCCGGCCACTCCCAGCCACAGGCCCGCAAACACAAACAACGGCGCTTTTCCCTGGAAAACAAAACTCGCCTGCCAACGTTTTGATGGCAGATTGCAGGAGCCACTTGGTACTATCAAATCAGCCCAACTTGGCACTGGTGCCACCATGGGTCTGGTCACCATCCTGCCTATCGTAGCTTTTCACGAGCCAGCCGGTCACTCCCAGCCATAGGCCTCTAGACAAAAACCTCGGCCCGTTTCCCTGGCAAAAAAAAGTAAGCTACCCCGCTACTGGATGGCAGATTGCAGGAGCCACTTTGCACCATCAAACTAGCCCGACTTGGCACTGGTGCCACCTCTGGTCTGGGAACAATGCTGCGTATCGTGGATTCTAAGGAGCCAGCCGGCCACTCCCAGCCACAGGCCCCCAAACACAAACAACGGCGCTTTTTCCTGGAAAACAAAACTCGCCTGCCAACTTTTTGATGGCAGATTGCAGGAGCCACTTGGTACTATCAAACCAGCCCAACTTGGCACTGGTGCCACCATGGGTCTGGTCACCATCCTGCCTATCGTAGCTTTTCAGGACCTAGCAGGTCACTCCCAGCCATAGGCCCCCAGACAAAAATCTCGGCCCATTTCCCTGGCAAACAAAAGTAAGCTGCCCCGCTTCTGGATGGCAGATTGCAGGATCCACTTGTTATAATCAAACCAGCCCAACTTGGCACTGGTGCCACCTTGGGTCTGGGAACCATCCTGCGTATCGTGGATTCTAAGGAGCCAGCTGGCCACTCCCAGCCACAGGCCCCCAAACACAAACAACGGCGCTTTTCCCTGGAAAACAAAACTCGCCTGCCAACTTTTTGATGGCAGATTGCAGGAGCTACTTGGTACTATCAAACCAGCCCAACTTGGCACTGGTGCCACCTCTGGTCGGGTCACCATCCTGCCTATCGTAGCTTTTCAGGAGCCAGCCGGTCACTCCCAGCCATAGGCCCCCAGACAAAAACCTCGGCCCGTTTCCCTGGCAAACAAAAGTAAGCTGCCCCGCTTCTGGATGGCAGATTGCAGGACGCAATTGGTACTATCAAACCAGCCCAACTTGGAAATGGTGCCACCTTGGGTCTGGGAACCATCCTGCGTATCGTGGATTCTAAGGAGCCAGCCGGTCACTCCCAGCCACAGGCCCCCAAATACAATCCACAGCGCTTTTCCCTGGAAAACAAAACTCGCCTGCCAACTTTTTGATGACAGATTGCAGGAGCCACTTGGTACTATCAAATCAGCCCAACTTGGCACTGGTGCCACCATGGGTCTGGTCACCATCCTGCCTATCGTAGCTTTTCAGGAGCCAGCCGGTCACTCCCAGCCATAGGCCCCCAGACACAAACCTCGGCCCGTTTCCCTGGCAAACAAAAGTAAGCTGCCCCGCTCCTGGATGGCTGATTGCAGGAGCCACTTTGCACCATCAAACTGGCCCGACTTGTCACTGGTGCCACCTCAGGTCTGGGAACCATCCTGAGTATCGTGGATTCCAATTAGCAAGACGACCACTCCCAGCCACAGGCCCCCAAACACAAAGAACGGCGCTTTTCCCTGGAAAACAAAACTCGCCTGCCAACGTTTTGATGGCAGATTGCAGGAGCCACTTGGTACTATCAAACCAGCCCAACTTGGCACTGGTGCCACCATGGGTCTGGTCACCATCCTGCCTATCGTAGCTTTTCAGGAGCCAGCCGGTCACTCCCAGCCATAGGCCCCCAGACACAAAGCTCGGCCCGTTTCCCTGGCAAACAAAAGTAAGCTGCCCCGCTTCTGGATGGCAGATTGCAGGATCCACTTGTTATTATCAAACCAGCCCGACTTGGTACTGGTGCCACCTCTGGTCTGGGAACCATCCTGCGTATCGTGGATTCTAAGGAGCCAGCCGGCCACTCCCAGCCACAGGCCCCCAAACACAAACAACGGCGCTTTTCCCTGGAAAACAAAACTCGCCTGCCAACATTTTGATGGCAGATTGCAGGAACCACTTGGTACTATCAAACCAGCCCAACTTGGCACTGGTGCCACCTTGGGTCTGGGAACCATCCGGCGTATCGTGTGTTGAATGGAGCCAGCCGGCCACTCCAGCCACAGGCCCGCAGACAAAAACAACGGCGCTTTTCCCTGGAAAACAAAACTCGCCTGCTGACTTTTTGATGGAAGATTGCAGGAGCCACTTTGTACTTTGAAATCAGCCGAACATGGCTCTGGTGCCACCATGGGTCTGGTCACCATCCTGCCTATCGTAGCTTTTCACGAGCCAGCCGGTCACTCCCAGCCATAGGCCCCCAGACACAAAGCTCGGCCCGTTTCCCTGGCAAACAAAAGTAAGCTGCCCCGCTTCTGGATGGCAGATTGCAGGACGCACTTGGTACTATCAAACCAGCCCAACTTGGCACTGGTGCCACCTCAGGTCTGGGAACCATCCTGCGTATTGTGGATTCTAAGGAGCCAGCCGGCCACTCCCAGCCACAGGCCCCCAAACACAAACAACGGCGCTTTTCCCTAGAAAACAAAACTCGCCTGCCAAATTTTGATGGCAGATTACAGGAGCCACTTGGTACTATCAAACCAGCCCAACTTGGCACTGGTGCCACCATGGGTCTGGTCACCATCCTGCCTATCGTAGCTTTTCAGGAGCCAGCCGGTCACTCCCAGCCATAGACCCCAGAAACAAAGCTCGGCCCGTTTCCCTGGCAAACAAAAGTAAGCTGCCCCGCTTCTGGATGGCAGATTGCAGGAGCCACTTTGCACCATCAAACTAGCCGGACTTGGCACTGGTGCCACCTAAGGTCTGGGAACCATCCTGCGTATCGTGGATTCTAAGGAGCCAGCCGGCCACTCCCAGCCACAGGCCCTCAAACACAAACAACGGCGCTTTTCCCTGGAAAACAAAACTCGCCTGACAACTTTTTGATGGCAGATTGCAGGAGCCACTTGGTACTATCAAACCAGCCCAACTTGGCCCTGGTGCCACCATGGGTCTGGTCACCATCCTGCCTATCGTAGCTTTTCAGGAGCCAGCCGGTCACTCCCAGCCATAGGCCCCCAGACAAATACCTCGGCCCGTTTCCCTGGAAAACAAAAGTAAGCTGCCCCACTTCTGGATGGCAGATTGCAGGACGCACTTGGTACTATCAAACCAGCCCGACTTGGCACTGGTGCCACGTCAAGTCTGGGAACCATCCTGCGTATCGTGGATTCTAAGGAGCCAGCCGGCCACTCCCAGCCACAGGCCCTCAAACACAAACAACGACGCTTTTCCCTGGAAAACAAAACTCGCCTGCCAACTTTTTGATGGCAGATTGCAGGAGCCACTTGGTACTATCAAACCAGCCCAACTTGGCACTGGTGCCACCATGGGTCTGGTCACCATCCTGCCTATCGTAGCTTTCCAGGAGCCAGCCGGTCACTCCCAGACATAGGCCCCCAGACACAAACCTCGGCCCGTTTCCCTGGCAAAAAAAAGAAAGCTGCCCCGCTTCTGGATGGCAGATTGCCGGACGCACTTGGTACTATCAAACCAGCCCAATGTGGCACTGGTGCCACCTCTGGTCTGGGAACCATCCTGCGTATCGTGGATTCTAATTTGCCATCCGGCCACTCCCAGCCACAGGCCCCCAAACACAAACAACGACGCTTTTCCCTGGAAAACAAAACTCGCCTGCCAAATTTTTGATGACAGATTGCAGGAGCCACTTGGTGCTATCAAACCAGCCCAACTTGGCACTGGTGCCACCATGGGTCTGGTCACCATCCTGCACATCGTAGCTCTTCAGGAACCAGCCGGTCATTCCCAGCCATAGGTCCCCAGACACAAAGCTCGACCCGTTTCCGTGGCAAACAAAAGTAAGCTGCCCCGCTTCTGGATGGCAGATTGCAGGAGCCACTTGGTATAATCAAACCAGCCCGACTTGGCACTGGTGCCACCTCTGGTCTGGGAACCATCCTGCGTATCGTGGATTCTAAGGAGCCAGCCGGCCACTCCCAGCCGCAGGCCCTCAAACCCAAAACACGGCGCTTTTCCCTGGAAAACAAAACTCGCCTGCCAAATTTTGATGGCAGATTGCAGGAGCCACTTGGTACTATCAAACCAGCCCAACTTGGCACTGGTGCCACCATGGGTCTGGTCACCATCCTGCCTATGGTAGCTTTTCAGGAGCCATCGGGTCACTCCCAGCCATAGGCCCCCAGACACAAACCTCGGCCCGTTTCCCTGGCAAACAAAAGTAAGCTGCCCCGCTTCTGGATGGCAGATTGCAGGAACCACTTGGTATTATCAAACCAGCCCAACTTGGCACTGGTGCCACCTTGGGTCTGGATACCATGCTGCGTATCGTGGATTCTAAGGAGCCAGCCGGCCACTCCCAGCCACAGGCCCCCAAACACAAACAACGGCGCTTTTCCCTGGAAAATAAAACTCGCCTGCCAACTTTTTGATGGCAGATTGCAGGAGCAACTTGCTACTATCAAATCAGCCCAACTTGGCACTGGTGCCACCATGGGTCTGGTCACCATCCTGCCTATCGTAGCTTTTCAGGAGCCAGCCGGTCACTCCCAGCCATAGGCCCCCAGACAAAAACCTCGGCCATTTTCCCTGGCAAACAAAAGTAAGCTACCCCGCTTCTGCTTGGCAGATTGCAGGAGCCACTTTGCAGCATCAAACTAGCCCGACTTGGCACTGGTGCCACGTCAGGTCTGGGAACCATCCTGCGTATCGTGGATTCCAATTAGCAAGCCGGCCACTCTCAGCCACAGGCCCCCAAACACAAACAACGGCGCTTTTCCCTGGAAATCAAAACTCGCCTGCCAAATTTTTGATGGCAGATTGCAGGAGCCACTTGGTAATATCAAATCAGCCCAACTTGGCACTGGTGCCACCATGGGTCTGGTCACCATCCTGCCTATCGTAGCTTTTCAGGAGCCAGCCGGTCACTCCCAGCCATAGGCCCCCAGACACAAACCTCGGCCCGTTTCCCTGGAAAACAAAAGTAAGCTGCCCCGCTTCTGGATGGCAGATTGCAGGAGCCACTTTGCACCATCAAACTGGCCCGACTTGTCACTGGTGCCACCTCAGGTCTGGGAACCATCCTGCGTATCGTGGATTCAATTTAGCAAGACGGCCACTCCCAGCCACAGGCCCCCAAACACAAAGAACGGCGCTTTTCCCTGGAAAACAAAACTCGCCTGCCAACATTTTGATGGCAGATTGCAGGAAGCACTTGGTACTATCAAACCAGCCCAACTTGGCACGTGTGCCACCTTGGGTCTGGGAACCATCCGGCGTATCGTGGGTTCAAAGGAGCCAGCCGGCCACTCCAGCCACAGGCCCGCAGACACAAACAACGGCGCTTTTCCCTGGAAAACAAAACTCAGCTGCCCTGCTTCTGGATGGCAGATTGCAGGAACCACTTGGTACTATCAAACCAGCCCAACTTGGCACTGGTGCCACCATGGGTCTGGTCACCATCCTGCCTATTGTAGCTTTTCAGGAGCCAGCCGGTCACTCTCAGCCATAGGCCCCGAGACACAAAACTCGGCCCGTTTCCCTGGCAAACAAAAGTAAGCTGCCCCGCTTCTGGATGGCAGATTGCAGGAGCTACTTAGTACTATCAAATCAGCCCGACTTGGCACAGGTGCCACCTTGGATCTGGGAACCATCCTGTGTATCGTGGATTTTCAGGGGCCAGCCAGCCACTCTCAGCCATATGCCCCCAAAAACAAACCACGGACCTTTTCTCTGGCAAACAAAAATCAACTGCCCCACTTCTGGATGGCAGATTGCAGGAGCCACTTGGGACTATCACACCAGCACAACATGGCACTGCTGCCACCTTGGATCTCGGAACAATCCTACGTATCGTACATATTCAGGAACCAGCCGAACACTCCCAGCCACAGGCCCCCAAACACAAACAAAGGCCCATTTCCCTGGAAAACAAAACTCAGCTGCCCCGCTTCTGGATGGCAGTTTGCAGGAGCCACTTGGGACTATCAAACCAGCCCGACTTGGTAATGGTACCACCTTGGATCTGGGAACCATCCGGCGTATCGTGGATTTTCAGGGGCCAGCCGGTCATTCCCAGCCATATGCCGCCAAACACAAACCTCGGCCCTTTTCTCTGGCAAACAAAACTCAACTGCCCCTCTTCTGGATGGCAAATTGCAGGACGCACTTGGTACTACAAAAAGAGCCCGACTTGGCAGTGGTGCCACCTTGGCTCTGGGAACCATCCTGCGTATCGAGCATTTTAAGGAGCCAGCCGGCAATTCCCAGCCGTATGCCCCAAAAAGAAACCATGGACATTATCTCTGGCAAAAAAAACTCAGCTGTCCCGCTTCTGGATGGCAGATTGCAGGAGTCACTTTGAACCCTACAACCAGCCTTACTTGGCACTGGTGCCACCTTGGATCTGGGAACCATCCTGCCTATCGTTGATTTTCAGGGGCCAGCCGGCCACTCTCAGCCATAGGCCCCCAAACACAAACCACAGCCCTTTTCTCTAGCAAACAAAATTCAACTGCCCCGCTTCTGGATGGCAAATTGCAGGAGCCACTGGGTACTACAAAAACAGCCTGACTTGGCACTGGTGCCACCTTGCGTCTGGTTACCATGCGGCGTATCGTGCATTTTAAGGAGCCAGGTGGCCACTCCCAGCCATATGCCCCCAAACACAACCCACGGGCCTTTTCTCTGGCAAACAAAACTCAGCTGCCCCGCTTCTGGATGGCAGATTGCAGGAGCCACTTGGTACTATCAAACCAGCCCAATTTGGCACTGGTGCCACCATGGGTCTGGTCACCATCCTGCCTATCGTAGCTTTTCAGGAGCCAGCTGGTCACTCCCAGCCGTAGGCCCACAGACACAAAACTCGGCCCGTTTCCCTGACAAACAAAAGTAAGCTGTCCCGCTTCTGGATGGCAGATTGCAGGAGCCACTTGCTACTATCAAACCACCCGACTTGGCACTGGTGCCACCTCTGGTCTGGGAACCATCCTGCGTATCGTAGATTCTAATTAGCCATCCGTCCACTCCCAGGCACAGGCCCCCAAACACAAACAACGGCGCTTTTCCCTGGAAAACAAAACTCGTCTGCCATCTTTTTGATGGCAGATTGCCGGAGCCACTTGGTACTATCAAACCAGCCCAACTTGGCACTGGTGCCACCATGGGTCTGGTCACCATCCTGCCTATCGTAGCTTTTCAGGAGCCAGCCGGCCACTCCCTGCCACAGGCCCCCAAACACAAACAACGGCGCTTTTCCCTGGAAAACAAAATTCGCCTGCCAACTTTTTGATGGCAGATTGCAGGAGCCACTTGGTACTATCAAATCAGCCCAACTTGGCACTGGTGCCACCATGGGTCTGGTCAACATCCTGCCTATCGTAGCTTTTCAGGAGCCAGCCGGTCACTCCCAGCCATAGGCCCTCAGACCCAAACTTCGGCCCGTTACCCTGGCAAACAAAAGTAAGCTGCCCCGCTTCTGGATGGCAGATTGCAGGAGCCACTTGGTAGTATCAAACCAGCCCTACTTGGTACTGGTGCCAACTTGGGTCTGGGAAACATCCTGCGTATCGTGGATTTTAAGGAGCCAGCCGGCCACTCCCACCCACAGGCCCCCAAACACAAACAACGGCGCTTTTCCCTGGAAAACAAAACTCGCCTACCAACATTTTGATGGCAGATTGCAGGAGCCACTTGGTACTATCAAATCAGCCGAACTTGGCACTGGTGCCACCATGGGTCTGGTAACCATCCTGCCTATCGTACCTTTTCAGGAGCCAGCTGGTCACTCCCAGCCATAGGCCCCCAGACAAAAACCTCGGCTCCTTTCCCTGGCAAACAAAAGTAAGCAGCCCTGCTTCTGGATGGCAGATTGCAGGAGCCACTTTGCACCATCAAACTGGCCCGACTTGTCACTGTTGCCACCTCTGGTCTGGGAACCATCCTGCGTATCGTGGATTCTAATTAGCCAGCCGGCCACTCCCAGCCACAGGCCCCCAAACACAAACAACGGCGATTTTCCCTGGAAAACAAAACTCGCCTGACAACTTTTTGATGGCAGATTGCAGGAGCCACTTGGTACTATCAAACCAGCCCAACTTGGCACTGGTGCCACCATGGGTCTGGTCACCATCCTGCCTATCGTAGCTTTTCAGGAGCCAGCCGGTCACTCCCAGCCATAGGCCCCCAGACACAAAGCTCGGCCCGTTTCCCTGGCAAACAAAAGTAAGCTGCCCCGCTTCTGGATGGCAGATAGTAGGACGCACTTGTTACTATCAAACCAGCCCGACTTGGCACTGGTGCCACCACTGGTCTGGGAACCATCCTGCGTATCGTGGATTCTAAGGAGCCAGCCGGCCAATCCCAGCCACAGGCACCCAAACACAAACAACGGCGCTTTTCCCTGGAAAACAAAACTCGCCTGACAACTTTTTGATGGCAGATTGCAGGAGCCACTTGGTACTATCAAACCAGCCCAACTTGGCACTGGTGCCACCATGGGTCTGGTCACCATCCTGCCTATCGTAGCTTTTCAGGAGCCAGCCGGTCACTCCCAGCCATAGGCCCCCAGACAAATACCTCGGCCCGTTTCCCTGGAAAAAAAAAAAAAGCTGCCCCGCTTCTGGATGGCAGATTCCAGGACGCACTTGGTAGTATCAAACCAGCCCAACTTGGCACTGGTGCCACCACTGGTCTGGGAACCATCCTGCGTATCGTGGATTCTAAGGAGCCAGCCGGCCACTCCCTGCCACAGGCCCCCAAACACAAACAACAGCGCTTTTCCCTGGAAAACAAACTCGCCTGCCAACTTTTTGATGGCAGATTGCAGGAGCCACTTGGTACTATCAAACCAGCCCAACTTGGCACTGGTGCCACCATGGGTCTGGTCACCATCCTGCCTATCGTAACTTTTCAGGAGCCAGCCGATCACTCCCAGCCATAGGCCCCCAGACAAAAACCTCGGCCCGTTTCCATGGCAAACAAAAGTAAGCTGCCCCGCTTCTGGATGGCAGATTCCCGGACGCACTTGGTACTATCAAACCAGCCCAACTTGGCACTGGTGCCACCTCTGATCTGGGAACCATGCTGAGTATCGTGGATTCTAAGGAGCCAGCCGGCCACTCCCAGCCACAGGCCCCCAAACACAAACAACGGCGCTTTTCCCTGGAAAACAAAACTCGCCTGCCAAGTTTTTGATGGCAGATTGCAGGAGCCACTTGGTACTATCAAACCAGCCCAACTTGGCACTGGTGCCGTCATGGGTCTGGTCACCATCCTGCCTATCGTAGCTTTTCACGAGCCAGCCGGTCACTCCCAGCCATAGGTCCCCAGACAAAAACCTCGGCCCGTTTCCCTGGAAAACAAAAGTAAGCTGCCCCGCTTCTGGATGGCAGATGGCAG
This sequence comes from Melospiza melodia melodia, assembly GCF_035770615.1. Taxonomy (NCBI): domain Eukaryota; kingdom Metazoa; phylum Chordata; class Aves; order Passeriformes; family Passerellidae; genus Melospiza; species Melospiza melodia. The sequence goes on along the minus strand of NC_086196.1, from coordinate 85,777,647 downwards.
GAACCACTTGGTACTATCAAACCAGCCCAACTTGGCACTGGTGCCACCTTGGGTCTGGGAACCATCCTGCGTATCGTGGATTCTAAGGAGCCAGCCGGTCGCTCCCAGCCACAGGCCCCCAAACAAAACCACAGGGCTATTTCCTGGAAAACAAAACTCGCCTGCCAATTTTGATGGTAGATTGCAGGAGCCACTTGGTACTATCAAACCAGCCCAACTTGGCACTGGTGCCACCATGGGTCTGGTCACCATCCTGCCTATCGTAGCTTTTCAGGAGCCAGCCGGTCACTCCCAGCCATAGGCCCCGAGACACAAACCTCGGCCCGTTTCCCTGGCAAACAAAAGTAAGCTACCCCGCTTCTGGATGGCAGATTGCAGGAGCCACTTGGTACTATCAAACCAGCCCGACTTGGCACTGGTGCCACCTCAGGTCTGGGAACCATCCTGCGTATCGTGGATTCTAAGGAGCCAGCCGGCCACTCCCAGCCATAGGCCCCCAAACAAAAACAACGGCGCTTTTCCCTGGAAAACAAAACTTGCCTGCTAACTTTTTGATGGCAGATTGCAGGAGCCACTTGGTACTATCAAACCAGCCCTACTTGGCACTGGTGCCACCATGGGTCTGGTCACCATCCTGCCTATCGTAGCTTATCAGGAGCCAGCCGGTCACTCCCAGCCATAGGCCCCCAGACACAAAGCTCGACCCGTTTCCCTGGCAAACAAAAGCAAGCTGCCCCGCTTCTGGATGGCAGATTGCAGGAGCCACTTGGTACTATCAAACCAGCCCATCTTGGCATTGGTGCCACCTCTAGTCTGGGAACCATCCTGCGTATCGTGGATTCTAAGGAGCCAGCCGGTCACTCCCAGCCACAGGCCCCCAAACACAAACCACAGCGCTTTTCCCTGGAAAACAAAACTCGCCTGCCAACTTTTTGATGGCAGATTGCAGGAGCCACTTGCTACTATCAAATCAGCCCAACTTGGCACTGGTGCCACCATGGGTCTGGTCACCATCCTGCCTATCGTAGCTTTTCAGGAGACAGCCCGTCCCTCCCTGCCATAGGCCCCCAGAGAAAAACCTCGGCCCATTTCCCTGGCAAACAAAAGTAAGCTGCCCCGCTTCTGGATGGCAGATTCCAGGACGCACTTGGTAGTATCAAACCAGCCCAACTTGGCACTGGTGCCACCTCTGGTCTGGGAACCATCCTGCGTATCGTGGATTCTAAAGAGCCAGCCGGTCACTCCCCGCCACAGGCCCCCAGACACAAACAACGGCGCTTTTCCCTGGACAACAAAACTCGCCTGCCAAATTTTGATGGCAGATTCCCGGAGCCACTTGGTACTATCAAACCAGCCCAACTTGACACTGGTGCCGTCATGGGTCTGGTCACCATCCTGCCTATCGTAGCTTTTCAGGAGCCAGCCGGTCACTCCCAGCCATAGGCCCCCAGACACAAAGCTCGGACCGTTTCCGTGGCAAACAAAAGTAAGCTACCCCGCTTCTGGATGGCAGATTGCAGGACGCACTTGGTACTATCAAACCAGCCCAACTTGGCACTGGTGCCACCTCAGGTCTGGGAACCATCCTGCGTATCGTGGATTCTAAGGAGCCAGCCGGCCACTCCCAGCCATAGGCCCCCAAACAAAACAACGGCGCTTTTCCCTGGAAAACAAAACTTGCCTGCCAACTTTTTGATGGCAGATTGCAGGAGCCACTTGGTACTATCAAACCAGCCCAACTTGGCACTGGTGCCACCATGGGTCTGGTCACCATCCTGCCTATCGTAGCTTTTCAGGAGCCAGCCGGTCACTCCCAGCCGTAGGCCCAGAGACACAAAACTCGGCCGGTTTCCCTGACAAACAAAAGTAAGCTGTCCCGCTTCTGGATGGCAGATTGCAGGAGCCACTTGCTACTATCAAACCACCCGACTTGGCACTGGTGCCACCTCTGGTCTGGGAACCATCCTGCGTATCGTAGATTCTAATTAGCCATCCGTCCACTCCCAGGCACAGGCCCCCAAACACAAACAACGGCGCTTTTCCCTGGAAAACAAAACTCGTCTGCCATCTTTTTGATGGCAGATTGCCGGAGCCACTTGGTACTATAAACCAGCCCAACTTGGCACTGGTGCCACCATGGGTCTGGTCACCATCCTGCCTATCGTAGCTTTTCAGGAGCCAGCCGGCCACTCCCTGCCACAGGCCCCCAAACACAAACAACGGCGCTTTTCCCTGGAAAACAAAATTCGCCTGCCAACTTTTTGATGGCAGATTGCAGGAGCCACTTGGTACTATCAAATCAGCCCAACTTGGCACTGGTGCCACCATGGGTCTGGTCAACATCCTGCCTATCGTAGCTTTTCAGGAGCCAGCCGGTCACTCCCAGCCATAGGCCCCCAGACCCAAACCTCGGCCCGTATCCCTGGCAAACAAAAGTAAGCTGCCCCGCTTCTGGATGGCAGATTGCAGGAGCCACTTGGTAGTATCAAACCAGCCCTACTTGGTACTGGTGCCAACTTGGGTCTGGGAAACATCCTGCGTATCGTGGAATCTAAGGAGCCAGCCGGCCACTCCCAGCCACAGGCCCCCAAACACAAACAAGGGCGCTTTTCCCTGGAAAACAAAACTCTCCTGCCAACTTTTTGATGGCAGATTGCAGGAGCCACTTGGTACTATCAAACCAGCCCAACTTGCCACTGGTGCCACCATGGGTCTGGTCACCATCCTGCCTATCGTAGCTTTTCAGGAGCCAGCCGGCCACTCCCAGCCATAGGCCCCCAGACACAAACCTCGGCCCGTTTCCCTGGCAAACAAAAGTAAGCTGCCCCGCTTCTGGATGGCAGATTCCCGGACGCACTTGTTACAATCAAACCAGCCCAACTTGGCACTGGTGCCACCTCTGGTCTGGGAACCATGCTGAGTATCGTGGATTCTAAGGAGCCAGCCGGCCACTCCCAGCCACAGGCCCCCAAACACAAACAACGGCGCTTTTCCCTGGAAAACAAAACTCGCCTGCCAAGTTTTTGATGGCAGATTGCAGGAGCCACTTGGTACTATCAAACCCGCCCAACTTGGCACTGGTGCCACCATGGGTCTGGTCACCATCCTGCCTATCGTAGCTTTTCAGGAGCCAGCCGGTCACTCCCCGCCATAGGCCCCCAGACACAAACCTCGGCCCGTTTCCCTGGCAAACAAAAGTAAGCTACCCCGCTTCTGGATGGCAGATTGCAGGACGCACTTGGTACTATCAAACCAGCCCAACTTGGCACTGGTGCCACCTCAGGTCTGTGAACCATCCTGCGTCTCGTGGATTCTAAGGAGCCAGCCGGCCACTCCCACCCATAGGCCCCCAAACAAAAACAACGGCGCTTTTCCCTGGAAAACAAAACTCGCCTGCCAACTTTTTGATGGCAGATTGCAGGAACCACTTGGTATTATCAAGCCAGCCCGACTTGGCACTGGTGCCACCTTGGGTCTGGGAACCATGCTGCGTATCGTGGATTCTAAGGAGCCAGCCGGCCACTCCCACCCACAGGCCCCCAAACACAAACAACGGCGCTTTTCCCTGGAAAACAAAACTCGCCTGCCAACTTTTTGATGGCAGATTGCAGGAGCCACTTGGTACTATCAAATCAGCCGAACTTGGCACTGGTGCCACCATGGGTCTGGTAACCATCCTGCCTATCGTACCTTTTCAGGAGCCAGCTGGTCACTCCCAGCCATAGGCCCCCAGACAAAAACCTCGGCTCCTTTCCCTGGCAAACAAAAGTAAGCAGCCCTGCTTCTGGATGGCAGATTGCAGGAGCCACTTTGCACCATCAAACTGGCCCGACTTGTCACTGTTGCCACCTCTGGTCTGGGAACCATCCTGCGTATCGTGGGTTCTAATTAGCCAGCCGGCCACTCCCAGCCACAGGCCCCCAAACACAAACAACGGCGCTTTTCCCTGGAAAACAAAACTCGCCTGACAACTTTTTGATGGCAGATTGCAGGAGCCACTTGGTACTATCAAACCAGCCCAACTTGGCACTGGTGCCACCATGGGTCTGGTCACCATCCTGCCTATCGTAGCTTTTCAGGAGCCAGCCGGTCACTCCCAGCCATAGGCCCCCAGACACAAAGCTCGGCCCGTTTCCCTGGCAAACAAAAGTAAGCTGCCCCGCTTCTGGATGGCAGATAGTAGGACGCACATGTTACTATCAAACCAGCCCGACTTGGCACTGGTGCCACCTTGGGTCTGGGAACCATCCTGCGTATCGTGGATTCTAAGGAGCCAGCCGGCCACTCCCAGCCACAGGCCCCCAAACACAAACAACGGCGCTTTTCCCTGGAAAACAAAACTCGCCTGCCAACTTTTTGATGGCAGATTGCAGGAGCCACTTGGTACTATCAAACCAGCCCAACTTGGCACTGGTGCCACCATGGGTCTGGTCACCATCCTGACTATCGTAGCTTTTCAGGAGCCAGCCGGTCACTCCCAGCCATAGGCCCCCAGACAAATACCTCGGCCCGTTTCCCTGGCAAACAAAAGTAAGCTGCCCCGCTTCTGGATGGCAGATTCCAGGACGCACTTGGTACTATCAAACCAGCCCGACTTGGCACTGGTGCCACCACTGGTCTGGGAACCATCCTGCGTATCGTGGATTCTAAGGAGCCAGCCGGCCACTCCCTGCCACAGGCCCCCAAACACAAACAACGGCGCTTTTCCCTGGAAAAAGAAAACTCGCCTGCCAACCTTTTGATGGCAGATTGCAGGAGCCACTTGGTACTATCAAACCAGCCCAACTTGGCACTGGTGTCACCATGGGTCTGGTCACCATCCTGCCTATCGTAACTTTTCAGGAGCCAGCCGGTCACTCCCAGCCATAGGCCCCCAGACAAAAACCTCGGCCCGTTTCCCTGGCAAACAAAAGTAAGCTGCCCCGCTTCTGGATGGCAGATTCCCGGACGCACTTGGTACTATCAAACCAGCCCAACTTGGCACTGGTGCCACCTCTGATCTGGGAACCATGCTGAGTATCGTGGATTCTAAGGAGCCAGCCGGCCACTCCCAGCCACAGGCCCCCAAACACAAACAACGGCGCTTTTCCCTGGAAAACAAAACTCGCCTGCCAAGTTTTTGATGGCAGATTGCAGGAGCCACTTGGTACTATCAAACCAGCCCAACTTGGCACTGGTGCCGTCATGGGTCTGGTCACCATCCTGCCTATCGTAGCTTTTCAGGAGCCAGCCGGTCACTCCCAGCCATAGGCCCCCAGACAAAAACCTCGGACCGTTTCCCTGGCAAACAAAAGTAAGCTGCCCCGCTTCTGGATGGCAGATTGCAGGAACCACTTGGTACTATCAAACCAGCCCAACTTGGCACTGGTGCCACCATGGGTCTGGGAACCATCCTGTGTATCGTGGATTCTAATTAGCCATCCGTCCACTCCAGGCCATAGGGCCCCAGGCACAAACAACGGCGCTTTTACCTGGAAAACAAAACTCGCCTGCCAACTTTTTGATGGCCGATTGCAGGAACCACTTGGTATTATCTAGCCAGCCCAACTTGGCACTGGTGCCACCATGGGTCTGGTCACCATCCTGCCTATCGTAGCTTTTCAGGAGCCAGCCGGTCACTCCCTGCCATAGGCCCCCAGACACAAACCTCGGACCGTTTCCCTGGCAAACAAAAGTAAGCTGCCCCGCTTCTGGATGGCAGATTGCAGGAACCACTTGTTACTATCAAACCAGCCCAACTTGGCACTGGTGCCACCATGGGTCTGGGAACCATCCTGTGTATCGTGGATTCTAATTAGCCATCCGTCCACTCCAGGCCATAGGGCCCCAGGCAAAAACAACGGCGCTTTTCCCTGGAAAACAAAACTCGCCTGCCAACTTTTTGATGGCCGATTGCAGGAACCACTTGGTATTATCAAGCCAGCCCGACTTGGCACTGGTGCCACCTTGGGTCTGGGAACCATGCTGCGTATCGTGGATTCTAAGGAGCCAGCCGGCCACTCCCTGCCACAGGCCCCCAAACACAAACAACGGCGCTTTTCCCTGGAAAACAAAACTCGCCTGCCAAGTTTTTGATGGCAGATTGCAGGAGCCACTTGGTACTATCAAACCAGCCCAACTTGGCACTGGTGCCACCATGGGTCTGGTCACCATCCTGCCTATCGTAGCTTTTCAGGAGCCAGCCAGCCACCCCCAGCCAGAGGTCCCCAGACAAATATTTCGGCCCGTTTCCCTGGCAAACAAAAGTAAGCTGCCCCGCTTCTGCATGGCAGATTGCAGGAGCCACTTTGCACCGTCAAACCAGCCCAACTTGGCACTGGTGCCACCTCAGGTCTGGGAACCATCCTGCGTATCGTGGGTTCTAATTAGCCATCCGTCCACTCCAGGCCATAGGGCCCCAGGCACAAACAACGGCGCTTTTCCCTGGAAAACAAAACTCGCCTGCCAACTTTTTGATGGCCGATCGCAGGAACCACTTGGTATTATCAAGCCAGCCCAACTTGGCACTGGTGCCACCATGGGTCTGGTCACCATCCTGCCTATCGTAGCTTTTCAGGAGCCAGCCGGTCACTCCCAGCCATAGGCCCCCAGACACAAACCTCGGACCGTTTCCCTGGCAAACAAAAGCAAGCTGCCCCGCTTCTGGATGGCAGATTCCCGGAAGCACTTGTTACTATCAAACCAGCCCAACTTGGCACTGGTGCCACCATGGGTCTGGGAACCATCCTGTGTATCGTGGATTCTAATTAGCCATCCGTCCACTCCAGGCCATAGGGCCCCAGGCACAAACAACGGCGCTTTTCCCTGGAAAACAAAACTCGCCTGCGAACATTTTGATGGCCGATTGCAGGAACCACTTGGTATTATCAAGCCAGCCCGACTTGGCACTGGTGCCACCTTGGGTCTGGGAACCATGCTGCGTATCGTGGATTCTAAGGAGCCAGCTGGCCACTCCCAGCCACAGGCCCCCAAACACAAACAACGACGCTTTTCCCTGGAAATCAACACTCGCTTGCCGACTTTTTGATGGCAGATTGCAGGAGCCACTTGGTACTATCAAACCAGCCCAACTTGGCACTGGTGCCACCATGGGTCTGGTCACCATCCTGCCTATCGTAGCTTTTCATGAGCCAGCCGGCCACTCCCAGCCATAGGCCCCCAGACACAAACCTCGGCCCGTTTCCCTGGCAAAAAAAAGTAAGCTGCCCCGCTTCTGGATGGCAGATTGGAGGACGCACTTGTTACAATCAAACCAGCCCAACTTGGCACTGGTGCTACCTCTGGTCTGGGAACCATGCTGAGTATCGTGGATTCTAAGGAGCCAGCTGGCCCCTCCCAGCCACAGGCCCCCAAACACAAACAACGGCGCTTTTCCCTGGAAAACTAAACTCGCCTGCCAAGTTTTTGATGGCAGATTGCAGGAGCCACTTGGTACTATCAAACCAGCCCAACTTGGCACTGGTGCCGTCATGGGTCTGGTCACCATCATGCCTATCGTAGCTTTTCAGGAGCCAGCCGGTCACTTCCAGGCTTAGGCCCCCAGACACAATCCTCGGACCGTTTCCCTGGCAAACAAATGTAAGCTGCCCCGCTTCTGGATGGCAGATTGCAGGAACCACTTGTTACTATCAAACCAGCCCAAGTTGGCACTGGTGCCACCATGGGTCTGGGAACCATCCTGTGTATCGTGGATTCTAATTAGCCATCCGTCCACTCCAGGCCATAGGGCCCCAGGCGCAAACAACGGCGCTTTTCCCTGGAAAACAAACTCGCCTGCCAAATTTTTGATGGCAGATTGCAGGAGCCACTTGGTACTATCAAACCAGCCCAACTTGGCACTGGTGCCACCATGGGTCTGGTCAACATCCTGCCTATCGTAGCTTTTCAGGAGCCAGCCGGTCACTCCCAGCCATAGGCCCCGAGACACAAACCTCGGCCCGTTTCCCTGGCAAACAAAAGTAAGCTACCCCGCTTCTGGATGGCAGATTGCAGGACGCACTTGGTACTATCAAACCAGCCCAACTTGGCACTGGTGCCACCTCAGGTCTGGGAACCATCCTGCGTCTCGTGGATTCTAAGGAGCCAGCCGGCCACTCCCACCCATAGGCCCCCAAACAAAAACAACGGCGCTTTTCCCTGGAAAACAAAACTCGCCTGCCAACTTTTTGATGGCCGATTGCAGGAACCACTTGGTATTATCAAGCCAGCCCGACTTGGCACTGGTGCTACCTTGGGTCTGGGAACCATGCTGCGTATCGTGGATTCTAAGGAGCCAGCCGGCCACTCCCTGCCACAGGCCCCCAAACACAAACAACGGCGCTTTTCCCTGGAAATCAACACTCGCTTGCCGACTTTTTGATGGCAGATTGCAGGAGCCACTTGGTACTATCAAACCAGCCCAACTTGGCACTGGTGCCACCATGGGTCTGGTCACCATCATGCCTCTCGTAGCTTTTCAGGACCTAGCCGGTCACTCACAGCCATAGGCCCCCAGACACAAACCTTGGCCCGTTTCCCTGGCAAACAAAAGTAAGCTGCCCCGTTTCTGGATGGCAGATTTCAGTAGCAACTTTGCACCATCAAACTGGCCCGACTTGTCACTGGTGCCACTTTAGGTCTGGGAACCACCCTGCGTATCGTGGATTGTAATTAGCCATCCGGCCACTCCCACCCACAGGCCCCCAAACACAAACAACGGCGCTTTTCCCTGGAAAACAAAACTCGCCTACCAACATTTTGATGGCAGATTGCAGGAGCCACTTGGTACTATCAAATCAGCCGAACTTGGCACTGGTGCCACCATGGGTCTGGTAACCATACTGCCTATCGTACCTTTTCAGGAGCCAGCTGGTCACTCCCAGCCATAGGCCCCCAGACAAAAACCTCGGCTCCTTTCCCTGGCAAACAAAAGTAAGCAGGCCTGCTTCTGGATGGCAGATTGCAGGAGCCACTTTGCACCATCAAACTGGCCCGACTTGTCATTGTTGCCACCTCTGGTCTGGGAACCATCCTGCGTATCGTGGATTCTAATTAGCCAGCCGGCCACTCCCAGCCACAGGCCCCCAAACACAAACAACGGCGCTTTTCCCTGGAAAACAAAACTCGCCTGACAACTTTTTGATGGCAGATTGCAGGAGCCACTTGGTACTATCAAACCAGCCCAACTTGGCACTGGTGCCACCATGGGTCTGGTCACCATCCTGCCTATCGTAGCTTTTCAGGAGCCAGCCGGTCACTCCCAGCCATAGGCCCCCAGACACAAAGCTCGGCCCGTTTCCCTGGCAAACAAAAGTAAGCTGCCCCGCTTCTGGATGGCAGATAGTAGGACGCACTTGTTAATATCAAACCAGCCCGACTTGGCACTGGTGCCACCACTGGTCTGGGAACCATCCTGCGTATCGTGGATTCTAAGGAGCCAGCCGGCCACTCCCAGCCACAGGCACCCAAACACAAACAACGGCGCTTTTCCCTGGAAAACAAAACTCGCCTGACAACTTTTTGATGGCAGATTGCAGGAGCCACTTGGTACTATCAAACCAGCCCAACTTGGCACTGGTGCCACCATGGGTCTGGTCACCATCCTGCCTATCGTAGCTTTTCAGGAGCCAGCCGGTCACTCCCAGCCATAGGCCCCCAGACAAATACCTCGGCCCGTTTCCCTGGAAAACAAAAGTAAGCTGCCCCGCTTCTGGATGGCAGATTGCAGGACGCACTTGGTACTATCAAACCAGCCCGACTTGGCACTGGTGCCACGTCAAGTCTGGGAACCATCCTGCGTATCGTGGATTCTAAGGAGCCAGCCGGCCACTCCCTGCCACAGGCCCCCAAACACAAACAACGGCGCTTTTCCCTGGAAAACAAAACTCGCCTGCCAACTTTTTGATGGCAGATTGCAGGAGCCACTTGGTACTATCAAACCAGCCCAACTTGGCACTGGTGCCACCATGGGTCTGGGAACCATCCTGCCTATCGTAACTTTTCAGGAGCCAGCCAGTCACTCCCAGCCATAGGCCCCCAGACAAAAACCTCGGCCCGTTTCCCTGGCAAACAAAAGTAAGCTGCCCCGCTTCTGGATGGCAGATTCCCGGACGCACTTGGTACTATCAAACCAGCCCAACTTGGCACTGGTGCCACCTCTGATCTGGGAACCATGCTGAGTATCGTGGATTCTAAGGAGCCAGCCGGCCACTCCCAGCCACAGGCCCCCAAACACAAACAACGGCGCTTTTCCCTGGAAAACAAAACTCGCCTGCCAAGTTTTTGATGGCAGATTGCAGGAGCCACTTGGTACTATCAAACCAGCCCAACTTGGCACTGGTGCCGTCATGGGTCTGGTCACCATCCTGCCTATCGTAGCTTTTCAGGAGCCAGCCGGTCACTCCCAGCCATAGGCCCCCAGACAAAAACCTCGGCCCGTTTCCCTGGCAAACAAAAGTAAGCTGCCCCGCTTCTGGATGGCAGATTGCAGGACGCACTTGGTACTATCAAACCAGCCCGACTTGGCACTGGTGCCACCATGGGTCTGGGAACCATCCTGTGTATCGTGGATTCTAATTAGCCATCCGTCCACTCCAGGCCATAGGGCCCCAGGCACAAACAACGGCGCTTTTCCCTGGAAAACAAAACTCGCCTGACAACTTTTTGATGGCCGATTGCAGGAACCACTTGGTATTATCTAGCCAGCCCAACTTGGCACTGGTGCCACCATGGGTCTGGTCACCATCCTGCCTATCGTAGCTTTTCAGGAGCCAGCCGGTCACTCCCAGCCATAGGCCCCCAGACACAAACCTCGGACCGTTTCCCTGGCAAACAAAAGTAAGCTGCCCCGCTTCTGGATGGCAGATTGCAGGAACCACTTGTTACTATCAAACCAGCCCAACTTGGCACTGGTGCCACCATGGGTCTGGGAACCATCCTGTGTATCGTGGATTCTAATTAGCCATCCGTCCACTCCAGGCCATAGGGCCCCAGGCACAAACAACGGCGCTTTTCCCTGGAAAACAAAACTTGCCTGCCAACTTTTTGATGGCCGATTGCAGGAACCACTTGGTATTATCAAGCCAGCCCGACTTGGCACTGGTGCCACCTTGGGTCTGGGAACCATGCTGCGTATCGTGGATTCTAAGTAGCCAGCCGGCCACTCCCTGCCACAGGCCCCCAAACACAAACAACGGCGCTTTTCCCTGGAAAACAAAACTCGCCTGCCAAGTTTTTGATGGCAGATTGCAGGAGTCACTTGGTACTATCAAACCAGCCCAACTTGGCACTGGTGCCACCATGGGTCTGGTCACCATCCTGCCTATCGTAGCTTTTCAGGAGCCAGCCAGCCACCCCCAGCCAGAGGCCCCCAGACAAATATTTCGGCCCGTTTCCCTGGCAAACAAAAGTAAGCTGCCCCGCTTCTGCATGGCACATTGCAGGAGCCACTTTGCACCGTCAAACCAGCCCAACTTGGCACTGGTGCCACCTCAGGTCTGGGAACCATCCTGCGTATCGTGGGTTCTAATTAGCCATCCGTCCACTCCAGGCCATAGGGCCCCAGGCACAAAAAACGGCGCTTTTCCCTGGAAAACAAAACTCGCCTGCCAACTTTTTGATGGCCGATTGCAGGAACCACTTGGTATTATCAAGCCAGCCCAACTTGGCACTGGTGCCACCATGGGTCTGGTCACCATCCTGCCTATCGTAGCTTTTCAGGAGCCAGCCGGTCACTCCCAGCCATAGGCCCCCAGACACAAACCTCGGACCGTTTCCCTGGCAAACAAAAGTAAGCTGCCCCGCTTCTGGATGGCAGATTGCAGGAACTACTTGGTACTATCAAACCAGCCCAACTTGGCACTGGTGCCACCATGGGTCTGGGAACCATCCTGTGTATCGTGGATTCTAATTAGCCATCCGTCCACTCCAGGCCATAGGGCCCCAGGCACAAACAACGGCGCTTTTCCCTGGAAAACAAAACTCGCCTGCCAACTTTTTGATGGCCGATTGCAGGAACCACTTGGTATTATCAAGCCAGCCCGACTTGGCACTGGTGCCACCTTGGGTCTGGGAACCATGCTGCGTATCGTGGATTCTAAGGAGCCAGCCGGCCACTCCCAGCCACAGGCCCCCAAACACAAACAACGACGCTTTTCCCTGGAAATCAACACTCGCTTGCCGACTTTTTGATGGCAGATTGCAGGAGCCACTTGGTACTATCAAACCAGCCCAACTTGGCACTGGTGCCACCATGGGTCTGGTCACCATCCTGCCTATCGTAGCTTTTCAGGAGCCAGCCGGCCACTCCCAGCCATAGGCCCCCAGACACAAACCTCGGCCCGTTTCCCTGGCAAACAAAAGTAAGCTGCCCCGCTTCTGGATGGCAGATTCCCGGACGCACTTGTTACAATCAAACCAGCCCAACTTGGCACTGGTGCCACCTCTGGTCTGGGAACCATGCTGAGTATCGTGGATTTTAAGGAGCCAGCCGGCCACTCCCAGCCACAGGCCCCCAAACACAAACAACGGCGCTTTTCCCTGGAAAACAAAACTCGCCTGCCAAGTTTTTGATGGCAGATTGCAGGAGCCACTTGGTACTATCAAACCAGCCCAACTTGGCACTGGTGCCGTCATGGGTCTGGTCCACATCCTGCCTATCGTAGCTTTTCACGAGCCAGCCGGTCACTTCCAGGCTTAGGCCCCCAGACACAATCCTCGGACCGTTTCCCTGGCAAACAAAAGTAAGCTGCCCCGCTTCTGGATGGCAGATTGCAGGAACCACTTGGTACTATCAAACCAGCCCAAGTTGGCACTGGTGCCACCATGGGTCTGGGAACCATCCTGTGTATCGTGGATTCTAATTAGCCATCCGTCCACTCCAGGCCATAGGGCCCCAGGCGCAAACAACGGCGCTTTTCCCTGGATAACAAACTCGCCTGCCAAATTTTTGATGGCAGATTGCAGGAGCCACTTGGTACTATCAAACCAGCCCAACTTGGCACTGGTGCCACCATGGGTCTGGTCACCATCCTGCCTATCGTAGCTTTTCAGGAGCCAGCCGGTCACTCCCAGCCATAGGCCCCGAGACACAAACCTCGGCCCGTTTCCCTGGCAAACAAAAGTAAGCTACCCCGCTTCTGGATGGCAGATTGCAGGACGCACTTGGTACTATCAAACCAGCCCAACTTGGCACTGGTGCCACCTCAGGTCTGGGAACCATCCTGCGTCTCGTGGATTCTAAGGAGCCAGCCGGCCACTCCCACCCATAGGCCCCCAAACAAAAACAACGGCGCTTTTCCCTGGAAAACAAAACTCGCCTGCCAACTTTTTGATGGCCGATTGCAGGAACCACTTGGTATTATCAAGCCAGCCCGACTTGGCACTGGTGCCACCTTGGGTCTGGGAACCATGCTGCGTATCGTGGATTCTAAGGAGCCAGCCGGCCACTCCCTGCCACAGGCCCCCAAACACAAACAACGGCGCTTTTCCCTGGAAATCAACACTCGCTTGCCGACTTTTTGATGGCAGATTGCAGGAGCCACTTGGTACTATCAAACCAGCCCAACTTGGCACTGGTGCCACCATGGGTCTGGTCACCATCATGCCTCTCGTAGCTTTTCAGGACCTAGCCGGTCACTCACAGCCATAGGCCCCCAGACACAAACCTTGGCCCGTTTCCCTGGCAAACAAAAGTAAGCTGCCCCGTTTCTGGATGGCAGATTTCAGTAGCAACTTTGCACCATCAAACTGGCCCGACTTGTCACTGGTGCCACTTTAGGTCTGGGAACCATCCTGCGTATCGTGGATTCTAATTAGCCATCCGGCCACTCCCACCCACAGGCCCCCAAACACAAACAACGGCGCTTTTCCCTGGAAAACAAAACTCGCCTACCAACATTTTGATGGCAGATTGCAGGAGCCACTTGGTACTATCAAATCAGCCGAACTTGGCACTGGTGCCACCATGGGTCTGGTAACCGTCCTGCCTATCGTACCTTTTCAGGAGCCAGCTGGTCACTCCCAGCCATAGGCCCCCAGACAAAAACCTCGGCTCCTTTCCCTGGCAAACAAAAGTAAGCAGCCCTGCTTCTGGATGGCAGATTGCAGGAGCCACTTTGCACCATCAAACTGGCCCGACTTGTCACTGTTGCCACCTCTGGTCTGGGAACCATCCTGCGTATCGTGGATTCTAATTAGCCAGCCGGCCACTCCCAGCCACAGGCCCCCAAACACAAACAACGGCGCTTTTCCCTGGAAAACAAAACTCGCCTGACAACTTTTTGATGGCAGATTGCAGGAGCCACTTGGTACTATCAAACCAGCCCAACTTGGCACTGGTGCCACCATGGGTCTGGTCACCATCCTGCCTATCGTAGCTTTTCAGGAGCCAGCCGGTCACTCCCTGCCACAGGCCCCCAGACACAAAGCTCGGCCCGTTTCCCTGGCAAACAAAAGTAAGCTGCCCCGCTTCTGGATGGCAGATAGTAGGACGCACTTGTTACTATCAAACCAGCCCGACTTGGCACTGGTGCCACCACTGGTCTGGGAACCATCCTGCGTATCGTGGATTCTAAGGAGCCAGCCGGCCACTCCCAGCCTCAGGCACCCAAACACAAACAACGGCGCTTTTCCCTGGAAAACAAAACTCGCCTGACAACTTTTTGATGGCAGATTGCAGGAGCCACTTGGTACTATCAAACCAGCCCAACTTGGCACTGGTGCCACCATGGGTCTGGTCACCATCCTGCCTATCGTAGCTTTTCAGGAGCCAGCCGGCCACTCTCAGCCATATGCCCCCAAAAACAAACCACGGACCTTTTCTCTGGCAAACAAAAATCAGCTGCCCCACTTCTGGATGGCAGATTGCAGGAGCCACTTGGGACTATCACACCAGCACAACATGGCACTGCTGCCACCTTGGATCTGGGAACAATCCTGCGTATCGTACATATTCAGGAACCAGCCGAACACTCCCAGCCACAGGCCCCCAAACACAAACAACGGCCCTTTTCTCTGGCAAACAAAACTCAACTGCCCCTCTTCTGGATGGCAAATTGCAGGACGCACTTGGTACTACAAAAAGAGCCCGACTTGGCAGTGGTGCCACCTTGGATCTGGGAACCATCCTGCCTATCGTTGATTTTCAGGGGCCAGCCGGCCACTCTCAGCCATAGGCCCCCAAACACAAACCACAGCCCTTTTCTCTAGCAAACAAAATTCAACTGCCCCGCTTCTGGATGGCAAATTGCAGGAGCCACTGGGTACTACAAAAACAGCCTGACTTGGCACTGGTGCCACCTTGCGTCTGGTTACCATGCGGCGTATCGTGCATTTTAAGGAGCCAGGTGGCCACTCCCAGCCATATGCCCCCAAACACAACCCACGGCCCTTTTCTCTGGCAAACAAAACTCAGCTGCCCCGCTTCTGGATGGCAGATTGCAGGAGACACTTGGTACTATCAAACCAGCCCGACTTGGCACTGGTGCCACCTTGGGTCTGGGAACCATCCTGCGTATTGTGGATTGTCAGGAGACAGCCGACCACTCTCGGCCACAGAGCCCAATCAAAAACAAAGGTCCGTTTCCCTGGCAAAAAAAACTCAGCTGCCCCGCTTCTGGATGGGAGATTGCAGGACGCACTTGACACTGTCAAACGAGCCCCACTTGGCACTGGTGCCACCTTGGGTCTGGGAACCATGCTGCGTATCGTGGATTTTCAGGAGCCAGCCGGCCACTCCCAGCCATAGGCCCCCAAACACAAACCACAGCCTTTTTCTCTGGCAAACAAAACTCAGCTGCCCCGCTTCTGGATGGCAGATTGCAGGAGCCACTTGGTACTATCAAACCAGCCCGACTTGGCACTGGTGCCACCTTGGGTCTGGGAACCATCCTGCCTATCGTGGATTTTAAGGAGCCAGCCGGCTACTCCCAGCCACAGGCCCCCAACAAAAACCACGGCCCTTTTTTCTCGCAAACAAAACTTAGCTGCCTCACTTCTGGATGGCAGATTGCAGGAGCCACTTGGTGTAATCAAACCAGCCCGACTTGGCACTGGTGCCACCTTGGGTCTGGGAACCATCCTGCGTATCGTGGATTCTAAGGAGCCAGCCGGCCACTCCCAGCCACAGGCCCCCAAACAAAATCAACGGCGCTGTTCCCTGGAAAACAAAACACGCCTGCCAACTTTTTGATGGAGTTTGCAGGAGCCACTTGGTACTATCAAACCAGCCCGACTTGGCACTGGTGCCACCTTGGGTCTGGGAAACATCCTGCGTATCGTGGATTCTTAGGAGCCAGCCGGCCACTCCTAGCCACAGGCCCCCAAACAAAAACCTAGGCCTATTTCTCTGGCAAACAAAAGTAAGCTGCCCTGCTTCTGGATGGCAGATTGCAGGAGACACTTGGTACTATCAAACCAGCCCGACTTGGCACTGGTGCCACCTTGGATCTGGGAACCATGCTCTGTATCGTGGATATTCAGGGGCCAGCCGGCCACTCTCAGCCATATGTCCCCAAACAGAAACCTCAGCCCGTTTCTCTGGCAAACAAAACTCAACTGCCCCTCTTCTGGATGGCAAATTGCAGGATGAACTTGATACTAAAACCGCAGGCCGACTTGGTAGTGGTGACACCTTGGGCCTGGGAACCATCATGCGTATCGAGCATTTTAAGGAGCCAGCCGGCCACTCCCAGCAATATGCCCCCAAAAACAATCCACGGAATTTTCCTCTGGCAAACAAAAATCAGCTGCCCCGCTTCTGGATGGCAGATTGCAGGAGCCACTTTGCACCATCAAACCAGCCCGACTTGGCACTGGTGCCACATTGCATCTGGGAACCATGCTGCCTAGCGTGGATTTTCAGGAGCCAGCCGGCCACTCTCAGCTATATGCCCCCAAACAAAACCCACGGCCCGTTTCCCTGGCAAACAAAATTAAGCTGCCCCGCTTCTGGATGGCAGATTGCAGGACGCACTTGGTAGTATCAAACCAGCCCGACTTGGCACTGGTGCCACCTTGGGTCTGGGAACCATCCTGCATATCGTGGGTTCAAAGGAGCCAGCCGGCCACTCCCAGCCACAGGCCCCCAAATACAAACAATGTCGCTTTTCCCTGGAAAACAAAACTCGCCTGCCAACTTTTTGATGGCAGATTGCCGGAGCCACTTGGTACTATCAAACCAGCCCAACTTGGCACTGGTGCCACCATGGGTCTGGTAACCATCCTGCCTATTGTAGCTTTCCAGGAGCCAGCCGGTCTCTCCCAGCCATAGGTCCCCAGTCACAAACCTCGGCCCGTTTCCCTGGCAAACAAAAGTAAGCTACCCCGCTTCTGGATGGCAGATTGCAGGAGCCACTTGGTACTATCAAACCAGCAAAACTTGGCACTGGTGCCACCTTGGGTCTGGGAACCATGCTGCGTAACACAGATTCTAAGGCGCCAGTCGGCCACTACGAGCCACAAGCCCCCAAACACAAACAACGGCGCTATTCTCTGGCAAACAAAACTCAACTGCCCCTCTTCTGGATGGCAAATTGCAGGACGCACTTGGTACTATAAAAACAGCCCGACTTGGCACTGGTGCCCCCTTGGGTCTGGGAACCATCCTGCGTATCGATCTTTTTAATGAGACAGCCGGCCACTCCCAGCCATATGCCCCCAAACACAACCCACGGCCCTTTTCTCTGGCAAACAAAACTCAACTGCACCGCTTCTGGATGGCAGATTGCAGGAGCCACTTGGTACTATCAAACCAGCCCGACTTGGCACTGGTGCCACCTTGGGTCTGGGAACCATCCTGCGTATTGTGGGTTGTCAGGAGCCAGCCGAACACTCTCGGCCACAGACCCCAA
The DNA here is from genome assembly GCF_035770615.1 of Melospiza melodia melodia. Lineage (NCBI taxonomy): Eukaryota > Metazoa > Chordata > Aves > Passeriformes > Passerellidae > Melospiza > Melospiza melodia. Next base: position 85,759,819 of record NC_086196.1, on the reverse strand, counting down.
TTAAAAACAACGGCCCGTTTCACAGGCAAACAAAACTCAGCTGCCCCGCTTCTGGATGGGAGATTGCAGGAGGCACTTGACACTGTGAAACCAGCCCCACTTGGCACTGGTGCCACCTTGGGTCTGGGAACCATACTGCGTATCATGGATTTTCAGGAGCCACCCGGCCACTCCCAGCCACAGGCCCCCAAACACAAACCACAGCCTTTTTGTCTGGCAAACAAAATTCAGCTGCCCCTCTTCTGGATGGCAGATTGCAGGAGCCACTTGGGACTATCACACCAGCACAACATGGCACTGCTGCCACCTTGGATCTGGGAACCATCCTTCCTATCGTGGATTTTCAGGGGCCAGCCGGTCACTCTCAGCCATAGGCCCCAAACACAAACCACGGCCCTTTTCTCTGGAAAACAAAACTCAACTGCCCCTCTTCTGGATGGCAGATTGCAGGAGCCACTGGGTACTATGAAACCAGCCCTACTTGGCACTGATGCCACCTTGGGTCTGGGAACCATGCTGCGTATCATGGATTTTCAGGAGCCAGCCGGCCACTGCCAGCCACAGGCACCGAAACACAAACAACAGCCTTTTTCTCTGGCAAACAAAATTCAGCTGCCCCGCTTCTGGATGGCAGATTGCAGGAACCACTTGGTACTAACAAACCAGCCCGACTTGGCACTGATGCCACCTTGGGTCTGGGAACCATCCTGCGTATCGTGGATTCTAAGGAGCCAGCTGGCCACTCCCAGCCACAGGCCCCAAAACACACACAACGGTGCTTTTCCCTGGAAAACAAAACTCGCCTGCCAAACATTTGATGGCAGATTGCAGGAGCCACTTGGTATTATCAAACCAGCCCAACTTGGCACTGGTGCCACCATGGGTCTGGTCACCATCCTGCCTATCGTAGCTTTTCAGGAGCCAGCCAGCCACCCCCAGCCAGAGGCCCCCAGACAAATATTTCGGCCCGTTTCCCTGGCAAACAAAAGTAAGCTGCCCCGCTTCTGGATGGCAGATTGCAGGAGCCACTTTGCACCATCAAACCAGCCCAACTTGGCACTGGTGCCAACTCAGGTCTGGGAACCATCCTGCGTATCGTGGGTTCTAAGGAGCCAGCTGGCCACTCCCAGCCACAGGCCCCCAAACACAAACAACGGCGCTTTTCCCTGGAAAACAAAACTCGCCTGCCAACTTTTTGATGGCAGATTGCAGGAGCCACTTGGTACTATCAAACCAGCCCAACTTGGCACTGGTGCCACCATGGGTCTGGTCACCATCCTGCCTATCGTAGCTTTTCAGGAGCCAGCCGGTCACTCCCAGCCATAGGCCCCCAGACACAAACCTCGGCCCGTTTCCCTGGCAAACAAAAGTAAGCTGCCCCGCTTCTGCATGGCAGATTGCAGGAGCTACTTAGTACTATCAAACCAGCCCGACTTGGCACTGGTGACACCTCTGGTCTGGGAACCATCCTGCCTATCGTGGATTTTCAGGGGCCAGCCGGCCACTCTCAGCCATATGCCCCAAAAACAAACCACGGCCCTTTTCTCTGGCAAACAAAACTCAACTGCCCCTCTTCTGGATGGCAAATTTTAGGACGCACTTTGTACTACGAAAACCGCCCGACGTGGCACTGGTGCCACCTTGTGTCAGGGAACCATCCTGCATATCGAGCTTTTTAAGGAGCCAGCCGGTCACGCCCAGCCATATACCCCCAAAAACAAACCACGGACCATTTCTCTTGGAAACAAAAATCCGCTGCCCCGCGTCTGTATGGCAGATTGCAGGAGCCACTTTGCACCATCAAACCAGCCCGACTTGGCACTGGTGCCACCTTGGGTCTGGGAACAATCCTGCATATCGTGGATTCTAAGGAGCCAGCCGGCCACTCCCTGCCACAGGCCCCCAAACAAAAACAACGGCGCTTTTCCCTGGAAAATAAAATTCGCCTGCCAGCTTTTTGATGGCAGATTGCAGGAGCCACTTGGTACTATCAAATCATCCCAACTTGGCACTGGTGCCACTATGGGTCTGGGAACCATCCTGCCTATTGCAGCATTTCAGGAGCCAGCCGGTCACTCCCAGCCATAGGCCCCCAGACACAAACCTCGGACCGTTTCCCTGGCAAACAAAATTAAGCTGCCCCGATTCTGGATGGCAGATTGCAGGAGCCACTTGGTTGTGTCAAACCAGCCCGACTTGGCACTGGTGCCACCTTGGGTCTGGGAACCATCCTGCGTAACGTGGATTCTAAGCAGCCACCCGGCCACTCTGAGCCACAGGCCCCCAAACACAAACAACGGCGCTTTTCCCTGGAAAACAAAACTCGCCTGCCAACTTTTTGATGGCAGATTGCAGGAGCCACTTGGTACTATCAAACCAGCCCAACTTGGCACTGGTGCCACCTCTGGTCTGGGAACCATCCTGCCTATCGTAGCTTTTCAGGAGCCAGCCGGTCACTCCCAGCCATAGACCCCCAGACACAAACCTCGGCCCGTTTCCCTGGAAAACAAAAGTATGTTACCCCGATTCTGGATGGCAGATTGCAGGAGCCACTTGGTACTATCAAATCAGCCCAACTTGGCACTGGTGCCACCATGGGTCTGGTAAACATCCTGCCTATCGTAGCTTTTCAGGAGCCAGCCGGTCACTCCCTGCCATAGGCCCCCGGACACAAACCTCGGCCCGTTTCCCTGGCAAACAAAAGTAAGCTGCCCCGCTTTTGGTGGCAGATTGCAGGATGCACTTGGTACTTACAAACCAGCCCGACTTAGGCCCTGGTGCCACCTTGGCTCTGAGAACCATGCTGCGTAACGTAGATTCTACGAGGACAGGCGGCCACTCCCAGCCACAGGCCTCTAAACAAAAACAACGGCGCTTTTCCCTGGAAAACAAAACTCGCCTGCCAACTTCTTGATGGCAGATTGCAGGAGCCACTTGGTACTATCAAACCAGCCCAACTTGGCACTGGTGCCACCATGGGTCTGGTCACCATCCTGCCTATCGTAGCTTTTCAGGAGCCAGCCGGTCACTCCCAGCCATAGGCCCCCAGACAAATACCTCGGAACGTTTCCCTGGCAAACAAAAGTAGGCTGCCCCGCTTCTGGATGGCAAATTGCAGGACGCACTTGGTACTACGAAAACAGCCCGACTTGGCACTGATGCCACCTTGGGTCAGGGAACAATCCTGCGTATAGAGCTTTTTAAGGAGCCAGCCGGCCACGTCCAGTCATATACCCCCAAAAAAAAAACCACGGAACTTTTCTCCAGCAAACAAAAATCCGCTGCCCCGCGTCTGGATGGCAGATTGCAGGAGCTATTTAGTATTATCAAACCAGCCCGACTTGGCACTGGTGGCACCATGAGTCTGGTAACCATCCTGCCTATCGTAGCTTTTCAGTAGTCAGCCGGTCACTCCCAGCCATAGGCCCCCAGACAAATACCTCGGCCCGTTTCCCTGGGAAACAAAAGTAAGCTGTCCCGCTTCTGGATGGCAGATTGCAGGAGGCACTTGGTACTATCAAACCAGCCCAACTTGTTCCCAGACCCAAGGTGGCACCAGTGCCAAGTGGGGCTGGTTTGATTGTGCAACGTGGCTCCTGCAATCTGCCATCCAAAAGCGGGGCAGCTTACTTTTGTTTGCCAGGGAAACGGGCCGAGGTTTGTGTCTGGGGGTCTATGGCTGGGAGTGACCGGCTGGCTCCTGAAAAGCTACGATAGGCAGGATGGTTCCCAGACCAGAGGTGGCACCAGTGCCAAGTTGGGCTGGTTTGATAGTACCAAGTGGCTCCTGCAATCTGCCATCAAAATGTTGGCAGGCGAGTTTTGTTTTCCAGGGAAAAGCGCCGTAGATTTTGTTTGGGGGCCTGTGGCTCAGAGTGGCCGGGTGGCTGCTTAGAATCCACGATACGCCGGATGGTTCCCAGACCCAAGGTGGCACCAGTGCCAAGTCGGGCTGGTTTGACACAACCAAGTGGCTCCTGCAATCTGCCATCCAGAATCGGGGCAGCTTACTTTTGTTTGCCAGGGAAACGGTCCGAGGTTTGTGTCTGGGGGCCTATGGCTGGGAGTGACCGGCGGGCTCCTGAAAAGCTACGATAGGCAGGATGGTGACCAGACCCATAGTGGCACCAGTGCCAAGTTGGGATGATTTGATAGTACCAAGTGGCTCCTGCAATCTGCCATCAAAAAGTTGGCAGGCGAGTTTTGTTTTCCAGGGAAAAGCGCCGTTGTTTGTGTTTGGGGGCCTGTGGCTGGGAGTGGCCGGCTGGCTCCTTAGAATCCACGATATGCAGGATTGTTCCCACACCCAAGGTGGCACCAGTGCCAAGTCGGGCTGGTTTGATGGTGCAAAGTGGCTCCTGCAATCTGCCATACAGACGCGGGGCAGCGGATTTTTGTTTCCAAGAGAAATGGTCCGTGGTTTTTTTTCGGGGGTTTATGGCTGGGCGTGGCCGGCTGGCTCCTTAAAAAGCTCGATATGCAGGATGGTTCCCTGACACAAGGTGGCACCAGTGCCACGTCGGGCGGTTTTCGTAGTACAAAGTGCGTCCTAAAATTTGCCATCCAGAAGAGGGGCAGTTGAGTTTTGTTTGCCAGAGAAAAGGGCCGTGGTTTGTTTTTGGGGGCATATGGCTGAGAGTGGCCGGCTGGCTCCTGAAAAGCTACGATAGGCAGGATGTTTACCAGACCCATTGTGGCACCAGTGCCAAGTTGGGCTGATTTGATAGTACCAAGTGCCTCCTGCAATCTGCCATCCAGAATCGGGGTAGCTTACTTTTGTTTTCCAGGGAAACGGGCCGAGGTTTGTGTCTGGGGGTCTATGGTTGGGAGTGGCCGGCTGGCTCCTTAGAAACCACGATACGCAGCATGGTTCCCAGACAAGAGGTGCCACCAGTGCCAAGTTGGGCTGGTTTGATACTACCAAGTGGTTCCTGCAATCTGCCATCCAGAAGCGGGGCAGCTTACTTTTGTTTGCCAGGGATAAGCGCCGTTGTTTGTGTTTGGGGGCCTGTGGCTGGGAGTGGCCGGCTGGCTGCTTAGAATCCACGATACGCAGGATGGTTCCCAGACGTGAGGTGGCGCCAGTGCCAAGTCGGGCTGGTTTGATAGTACCAAGTGCGTCCTGCAATCTGCCATCCAGAAGCGGGGCAGCTTACTTTTGTTTGCCAGGGAAACGGGCCGAGGTTTGTGTCTCGGGGCCTATGGCAGGGAGTGACCGGCGGGCTCCTGAAAGCTACGATAGGCAGGATGGTGACCAGACCCATGGTGGCACCAGTGCCAAGTTGGGCTGGTTTGATAGTACCAAGTGGCTCCTGCAATCTGACATCAAAAAGTTGGCAGGCGAGTTTTGTTTTCCAGGGAAAAGCGCCGTTGTTTGTGTTTGGGGGCCTGTGGTTGGGAGTGGCCGGCTGGCTCCTTAGACACCACGATACGCAGGATGGTTCCCAGACCAGAGGTGGCACCAGTGCCAAGTCGGGCTGGTTTGATAGTACCAAGTGGCTCCTGCAATCTGCCATCCAGAAGCGGGGCAGCTTACTTTTGTTTGCCACGGAAACGGGCCGTTGTTTGTGTTTGGGGGCCTGTGGCTGGGAGTGGCCGACTGGCTCCTTAGAATCCACGATACGCAGGATGGTTCCCAGACCAGAGGTGGCACCAGTGCCAAGTCGGGCTGGTTTGATAGTACCAAGTGGTTCCTGCAATCTGCCATCCAGAAGCAGGGCAGCTTACTTTTGTTTGCCAGGGAAACGGGCCGAGGTTTTTGTCTGGGGGCCTATGGCTGCGAGTGACCGGCTGGCTCCTGAAAAGCTACGATAGGCAGGATGGTGACCAGACCCATGGTGGCACCAGTCCCAAGTTGGGCTGGTTTGATAGTACCAAGTGGCTCCTGCAATCTGCCATCAAAATTTGGCAGGCGAGTTTTTTTTTCCAGGGAAAAGCGCCGTTGTTGTGTTTAGGGGCCTGTGGCTGGGAGTGGCCGGCTGGCTCCTTAGAATCCACCATACGCAGGATGGTTCCCAGACCCAAGGTGGCACCAGTGCCTAGTCGGGATAGTTTGATGGTGCAAAGTGGCTCCTGCAATCTGCCATCCAGAAGCGGGGCAGCTTACTTTTGTTTGCCAGGGAAAAGGGCCGAGATTTGTGTCTCGGGGCCTATGGCTGGGAGTGACCGGCTGGCTCCTGAAAAGCTACGATAGGCAGGATGGTGACCAGACCCAAGGTGGCACCAGTGCCAAGTTGGGCTGGTTTGATAGTACCAAGTGGCTCCTGCAATCTGCCATCAAAAAGTTGGCAGGCGAGTTTTGTTTTCCAGGGAAAAGCGCCGTTGTTTGTGTTTGGGGGCCTGTGGCTGGGAGTGGCCGGCTGGCTCATTAGAATCCACGATACGCAGGATGGTTCCCAGACTTGTCGTGGCACCAGTGCCAAGTCGGGCTGGTTTGATAGTACCAAGTGGCTCCTGCAATCTGCCATCCAGAAGCGGGGCAGCTTACTTTTGTTTGCCAGGGAAACGGGCCGAGCTTTGTGTCTGGGGGCCTATGGCTGGGAGTGACCGGCTGGCTCCTGAAAAGCTACGATAGGCAGGATGGTGACCAGACCCATGGTGGCACCAGTGCCAAGTTGGGCTGGTTTGATAGTACCAAGTGGCTCCTGCAATCTGCCATCAAAAAGTTGGCAGGCAAGTTTTCTTTACCAGGGAAAAGCGCCGTTGTTTTTGTTTGGGGGCCTATGGCTGGGAGTGGCCGGCTGGCTCCTTAGAATCCACGATACGCAGGATGGTTCCTAGACTTGACGTGGCACCAGTGCCAAGTTGGGCTGGTTTGATAGTACCAAGTGCGTCCTGCAATCTGCCATCCAGAAGTGGGGTAGCTTACTTTTGTTTGCCAGGGAAACGGGCCGAGGTTTGTGTCTCGGGGCATATGGCTGGGAGTGACCGGCTGGCTCCTGAAAAGCTACGATAGGCAGGATGGTGACCAGACCCATGGTGGCAGCAGTGCCAAGTTGGGCTGGTTTGATAGTACCAAGTGGCTCCTGCAATCTGCCATCAAAAAGTTGGCAGGCGAGTTTGTTATCCAGGGAAAAGCGCCGTTGTTTGTGCCTGGGGCCCTATGGCCTGGAGTGGACGGATGGCTAATTAGAACCCACGATACACAGGATGGTTCCCAGACCCATGGTGACACCAGTGCCAAGTTGGGCTGGTTTGATAGTACCAAGTGGATCCTGCAATCTGCCATCCAGAAGCGGGGCAGCTTACTTTTGTTTGCCAGGGAAACGGTCCGAGGATTGTGTCTGGGGGCCTAAGCCTGGAAGTGACCGGCTGGCTCGTGAAAAGCTACGATAGTCAGGATGGTGACCAGACCCATGACGGCACCAGTGCCAAGTTGGGCTGGTTTGATAGTACCAAGTGGCTCCTGCAATCTGCCATCAAAAAGTTTTCAGGCGAGTTTTGTTTTCCAGGGAAAAGCGCCGTTGTTTGTGTTTGGGGGCCTGTGGCTGGGAGTGGCCGGCTGGCTCCTTAGAATCCATGATACTCAGCATGGTTCCCAGACCAGAGGTGGCACCAGTGCCAAGTTGGGCTGGTTTGATAGTACCAAGTGGTTGCTGCAATCTGCCATCCAGAAGCGGGGCTGCTTACTTTTGTTTGCCAGGGAAACGGGCCGAGGTTTGTGTCTGGGGGCCTATGGCTGGGAGTGACCGGCTGGCTCCTGAAAAGCTACGATAGGCAGGATGGTGACCAGACCCATGGTGGCACCAGTGCCAAGTTGGGCTGATTTGATAGTACCAAGTGGCTCCTGCAATCTGCCATCAAAATGTTGGCAGGCGAATTTTGTTTTCCAGGGAAAAGCGCCGTTGTTTGTGTTTGGGGGCCTGTGGCAGGGAGTGGCCGGCTGGCTCCTGAAAAGCTACGATAGGCAGGATGGTGACCAGACCCATGGTGGCACCAGTGCCAAGTTGGGCTGGTTTGATAGTAGCAAGTGGCTCCGGCAATCTGCCATCAAAAAGTTGGCAGACGAGTTTTGTTTTCCAGGGAAAAGCGCCGTTGTTTGTGTTTGGGGGCCTGTGGCTGGGAGTGGCCGGCTGGCTGCTTAGAATCTACCATACGCAGGATAGTTCCCAGACCAGAGGTGGCACCAGTGCCAAGTCGGGCTGGTTTGATAGTACCAAGTGCGTCCTGCAATCTGCCATCCAGAAGCGGGACAGCTTACTTTTGTTTGTCAGGGAAACGGGCCGAGCTTTGTGTCTCTGGGCCTACGGCTGGGAGTGACTGGCTGGCTCCTGAAAAGCTACGATAGGCAGGATGGTGACCAGACCCATGGTGGCACCAGTGCCAAGTTGGGCTGGTTTGATAGTACCAAGTGGCTCCTGCAATCTGCCATCAAAAAGTTGGCAGGCACGTTTTGTTTTCCAGGGAAAAGCGCCGTTGTTTTTGTTTGGGGGCCTATGGCTGGGAGTGGCCGGCTGGCTCCTTAGAATCCACGATACGCAGGATGGTTCCCAGACCTGAGGTGGCACCAGTGCCAAGTTGGGCTGGTTTGATAGTACCAAGTGCATCCTGCAATCTGCCATCCAGAAGCGGGGTAGCTTACTTTTGTTTGCCAGGGAAACGGGCCGAGGTTTGTGTCTCGGGGCCTATGGCTGGGAGTGACCGGCTGGCTCCTGAAAAGCTACGATAGGCAGGATGGTGACCAGACCCATGGTGGCACCAGTGCCAAGTTGGGCTGGTTTGATAGTACCAAGTGGCTCCTGCAATCTGCCATCAAAAAGTTGGCAGGCGAGTTTGTTATCCAGGGAAAAGCGCCGTTGTTTGTGTTTGGGGGCCTGTGGCTGGGAGTGGCCGGCTGGCTCCTTAGAATCCATGATACGCAGGATGGTTCCCAGACCAGAGGTGGCACCAGTGCCAAGTCGGGCTGGTTTGATGGTGAAAAGTGGCTCCTGCAATCTGCCATCCAGAAGCGGGATAACTTACTTTTGTTTGCCAGGGAAACGGGCCGAGCTTTGTGTCTGGGGGCCTATGGCTGGGAGTGACCGGCTGGCTCCTGAAAAGCTACGATAGGCAGGATGGTGACCAGACCCATGGTGGCACCAGTGTCAAGGTGGGCCGGTTTGATAGTACCAAGTGGCTCCGGAAATCTGCCATCAAAATTTGGCAGGCGAGTTTTGTTTTCCAGGGAAAAGCGCCGTTGTTTGTGTTTGGGGGCCTGTGGGTCGGAGTGGCCGGATGGCTAATTAGAATCCACGATACGCAGCATGGTTCCCAGACCTGAGGTGGCACCAGTGCCAAGTCGGGCTAGTTTGATGGTGCAAAGTGGCTCCTGCAATCTGCCATCCAGTAGCGGGGCAGCTTGCTTTTGTTTGCCAGGGAAACGGGCCGAGGTTTGTGTCTGGGGGCCTATGGCTGGGAGTGACCGGCTGGCTCCTGAAAAGCTACGATAGGCAGGATGGTGACCAGACCCATGGTGGCACCAGTGCCAAGTTGGGCTGGTTTGATAGTACCAAGTGGCTCCTGCAATCTGCCATCAAAAAGTTGGCAGGCGAGTTTTGTTTTCCAGGGAAAAGCACCGTTGTTTGTGTTTGGGGGCCTGTGGCTGGGAGTGGCTGGCTGGCTGCTTAGAATCCACGATACGCAGGATGGTTCCCAGACGTGAGGTGGCGCCAGTGCCAAGTCGGGCTGGTTTGATACTACCAAGTGCGTCCTGCAATCTGCCATCCAGAAGCGGGACAGCTTACTTTTGCTTGCCAGGGAAACGGGCCGAGCTTTGTGTCTGGGGGCCTATGGCTGGGAGTGACCGGCTGGCTCCTGAAAAGCTACGATAGGCAGGATGGTGACCAGACCCATGGTGGCACCAGTGTCAAGTTGGGCTGGTTTGATAGTACCAAGTGGCTCCTGCAATCTGCCATCAAATATTGGCAGGCGAGTTTTGTTTTCCAGGGAAAAGCGCCGTTGTTGTGTTTAGGGGCCTGTGGCTGGGAGTGGCCGGCTGGCTCCTTAGAATCCACCATACGCAGGATGGTTCCCAGACCCAAGGTGGCACCAGTGCCTAGTCGGGATAGTTTGATCGTGCAAAGTGGCTCCTGCAATCTGCCATCCAGAAGCGGGGCAGCTTACTTTTGTTTGCCAGGGAAAAGGGCCGAGCTTTGTGTCTCGGGGCCTATGGCTGGGAGTGACCGGCTGGCTCCTGAAAAGCTACGATAGGCAGGATGGTGACCAGACCCAAGGTGGCACCAGTGCCAAGTTGGGCTGGTTTGATAGTACCAAGTGGCTCCTGCAATCTGCCATCAAAAAGTTGGCAGGCGAGTTTTGTTTTCCAGGGAAAAGCTCCGTTGTTTGTGTTTGGGGGCCTGTGGCTGGGAGTGGCCGGCTGGCTCATTAGAATCCACGATACGCAGGATGGTTCCCAGACTTGTCGTGGCACCAGTGCCAAGTCGGGCTGGTTTGATAGTACCAAGTGGATCCTGCAATCTGCCATCCAGAAGCGGGGCAGCTTACTTTTGTTTGCCAGGGAAACGGGCCGAGGATTTGTCTGGGGGCCTATGGCTGGGAGTGACTGGCAGGCTCGTGAAAACCTACGATAGGCAGGATGGTGACCAGACCCATGGTGGCAGCAGTGCCAAGTTGGGCTGGTTTGATAGTACCAAGTGGCTCCTGCAATCTGCCATCAAAAAGTTGGCAGGCGAGTTTTGTTTTCCAGGGAAAAGCGCCGTTGTTTGTGTTTGGGAGCCTGTGGCTGGGAGTGGCCGGCTGGCTCTTTAGAATCCACGATACGCAGGATGGTTCCCAGACCAGTGGTGGCACCAGTGCCAAGTCGGGCTGGTTTGATAGTAACAAGTGCGTCCTCCAATCTGCCATCCAGAAGCGGGGCAGCTTACTTTTGTTTTCCAGGGAAACGGGCCGAGGTTTTTGTCTGGGGGCCTATGGCTGGGAGTGACCGGCTGGCTCGTGAAAAGCTACGATAGGCAGGATGGTGACCAGACCCATGGCGGCACCAGTGCCAAGTTGGGCTGGTTTGATAGTACCAAGTGGCTCCTGCAATCTGCCATCAAAAAGTTGGCAGGCGAGTTTTGTTTTCCAGGGAAAAGCGCCGTTGTTTGTGTTTGGGGGCCTGTGGCTGGGAGTGGCCGGCTGGCTCCTTAGAATCCACGATACGCAGGATGGTTCCCAGACCAGAGGTGGCACCAGTGCCAAGTCGGGCTGGTTTGATAGTACCAAGTGGCTCCTGCAATCTGCCATCCAGAAGCGGGGCAGCTTACTTTTGTTTGCCAGGGAAACGGGCCGAGCTTTGTGTCTGGGGGCCTATGGCTGGGAGTGACCGGCTGGCTCCTGAAAAGCTACGATAGGCAGGATGGTGACCAGACCCATGGTGGCACCAGTGCCAAGTTGGGCTGGTTTGATAGTACCAAGTGGCTCCTGCAATCTGCCATCAAAAAGTTGGCAGGCACGTTTTGTTTTCCAGGGAAAAGCGCCGTTGTTTTTGTTTGGGGGCCTATGGCTGGGAGTGGCCGGCTGGCTCCTTAGAATCCACGACACGCAGGATGGTTCCTAGACTTGACGTGGCACCAGTGCCAAGTTGGGCTGGTTTGATAGTACCAAGTGCGTCCTGCAATCTGCCATCCAGAAGTGGGGTAGCTTACTTTTGTTTGCCAGGGAAACGGGCCGAGGTTTGTGTCTCGGGGCATATGGCTGGGAGTGACCGGCTGGCTCCTGAAAAGCTACGATAGGCAGGATGGTGACCAGACCCATGGTGGCAGCAGTGCCAAGTTGGGCTGGTTTGATAGTACCAAGTGGCTCCTGCAATCTGCCATCAAAAAGTTGGCAGGCGAGTTTGTTATCCAGGGAAAAGCGCCGTTGTTTGTGCCTGGGGCCCTATGGCCTGGAGTGGACGGATGGCTAATTAGAACCCACGATACACAGGATGGTTCCCAGACCCATGGTGACACCAGTGCCAAGTTGGGCTGGTTTGATAGTACCAAGTGGATCCTGCAATCTGCCATCCAGAAGCGGGGCAGCTTACTTTTGTTTGCCAGGGAAACGGTCCGAGGATTGTGTCTGGGGGCCTAAGCCTGGAAGTGACCGGCTGGCTCGTGAAAAGCTACGATAGGCAGGATGGTGACCAGACCCATGACGGCACCAGTGCCAAGTTGGGCTGGTTTGATAGTACCAAGTGGCTCCTGCAATCTGCCATCAAAAACTTGGCAGGCGAGTTTTGTTTTCCAGGGAAAAGCGCCGTTGTTTGTGTTTGGGGGCCTGTGGCTGGGAGTGGCCGGCTGGCTGCTTAGAATCTACCATACGCAGGATAGTTCCCAGACCAGAGGTGGCACCAGTGCCAAGTCGGGCTGGTTTGATAGTACCAAGTGCGTCCTGCAATCTGCCATCCAGAAGCGGGACAGCTTACTTTTGTTTGTCAGGGAAACGGGCCGAGCTTTGTGTCTCTGGGCCTACGGCTGGGAGTGACTGGCTGGCTCCTGAAAAGCTACGATAGGCAGGATGGTGACCAGACCCATGGTGGCACCAGTGCCAAGTTGGGCTGGTTTGATAGTACCAAGTGGCTCCTGCAATCTGCCATCAAAAAGTTGGCAGGCACGTTTTGTTTTCCAGGGAAAAGCGCCGTTGTTTTTGTTTGGGGGCCTATGGCTGGGAGTGGCCGGCTGGCTCCTTAGAATCCACGATACGCAGGATGGTTCCCAGACCTGAGGTGGCACCAGTGCCAAGTTGGGCTGGTTTGATAGTACCAAGTGCATCCTGCAATCTGCCATCCAGAAGCGGCGTAGCTTACTTTTGTTTGCCAGGGAAACGGGCCGAGGTTTGTGTCTCGGGGCCTATGGCTGGGAGTGACCGGCTGGCTCCTGAAAAGCTACGATAGGCAGGATGGTGACCAGACCCATGGTGGCACCAGTGCCAAGTTGGGCTGGTTTGATAGTACCAAGTGGCTCCTGCAATCTGCCATCAAAAACTTGGCAGGCGAGTTTGTTATCCAGGGAAAAGCGCCGTTGTTTGTATTTGGGGGCCTATGGCTGGGAGTGGCCGGCTGGCTCCTTAGAATCCATGATACGCAGGATGGTTCCCAGACCAGAGGTGGCACCAGTGCCAAGTCGGGCTGGTTTGATGGTGAAAAGTGGCTCCTGCAATCTGCCATCCAGAAGCGGGATAACTTACTTTTGTTTGCCAGGGAAACGGGCCGAGCTTTGTGTCTGGGGGCCTATGGCTGGGAGTGACCGGCTGGCTCCTGAAAAGCTACGATAGGCAGGATGGTGACCAGACCCATGGTGGCACCAGTGTCAAGGTGGGCTGGTTTGATAGTACCAAGTGGCTCCGGCAATCTGCCATCAAAATTTGGCAGGCGAGTTTTGTTTTCCAGGGAAAAGCGCCGTTGTTTGTGTTTGGGGGCCTGTGGGTGGGAGTGGCCGGATGGCTAATTATAATCCACGATACGCAGCATGGTTCCCAGACCTGAGGTGGCACCAGTGCCAAGTCGGGCTAGTTTGATGGTGCAAAGTGGCTCCTGCAATCTGCCATCCAGTAGCGGGGCAGCTTGCTTTTGTTTGCCAGGGAAACGGGCCGAGGTTTGTGTCTGGGGGCCTATGGCTGGGAGTGACCGGCTAGCTCCTGAAAAGCTACGATAGGCAGGATGGTGACCAGACCCATGGTGGCACCAGTGCCAAGTTGGGCTGGTTTGATAGTACCAAGTGGCTCCTGCAATCTTCCATGATCACGTGGAGAAATACTTTCTGGTTTCAGCCTCATGCTCTTTCTTCTCTCCCTCAACTTCTCTATCACCTCTCATCTGGTTCACATGCGCTGTCTTCAAGGTCCACAGGCTACTTTTCACAGAATCTTCTGGCCTGATGAAGTAAGAATGATGAATAGAACAGAGCTGGGATCTATTTTCCAGTTTGGATAAAATGCATTCTGCACACAAATCCAAGGAGAACGGGCTGCCCCGATGCCCAGAAAATCTTTCACTCCTGCTAGTGTTCTACGTCAACCGCAACTTAGTCTGAAAGAAAAGCTTTTTCTCTGAGAGCATCTGAGAGGTTTGCATGAAGCACTGATATCTGACATATGCAATTTTGAATAGGAGAGGAAAAAGAAAATGGCAAGGAGTTTTTAATTTTAGTGGTTTCAATTTTAATTTCCGTGCACTTTTTCAAAACTTGTCAGCTCAAATGCCCATCAACATCTTTTAGTCATCTGTAAGTCAGTATTCATATAAAATGTGCTTCAAATCCAAAGAATTTCAAATTTGCACTCCAAGCTTCTATGCCTAGATTTATGATTTCCTACACATATTAGATGAAAGGAAGGCCTTTTTTACTGTGGGAGTGCTGGAACACTGGAACAGGTTGCCCAGAGAAGTTGTGGGTGTCCCATCCCTGAAAGTATTCAAGGTCACCTTGGACAGGGCTTGGAGCAGCAACAAAGGAGAAGCTTGATGGTAGAGAAACAAAGTTGGACTATAGAAGAAACTCGGATTGAAGTATAGGATCAAGTTTTCTCTCAGCTCTTGGGGTAAATTCAAAGTTGTACAAAATGACATTTATCTGTGCTATTCACTACTGTAACAGAAAGTTTCATGAAAACTGTACAGAAGATAGTAAATTTTAAAAGAGATAAGAATTACAGCATAAAATCCATGGGATAGGTTACAACATGAGACACTCTCTAAGAGAAAATCTCTGTGTTTCAGCACTTCATCAGGGTAAGATTTCATGAAGTGCCAAAGAAGGCGGCAAAATATCATTCGGGACATTATTTACTGGAATTCAGCCTGGCCATTAGTAGGAACTGCCTTTGAACATATCATGTAGATATACCACACACACTTTCCCTTCACTGAAAAATTACTGTTTACAACAAATAAGCAATTGACGATCAAAATTGATTGAAAGCATCTTAAACATGTCAAGTATTTCATTGTAGATGATCTGTGATCCAAATGCTTCTTCCACCTTCGAGAGGGACAGAAGAATTCTTCCATATCATGATGGTTTAAAATTGTATCAACCAATGTTTTCTGCTGAAAAGATATCATCTATTTTTTTCTATTTTTGGAAGAAAATATTCCTAGACATACAACAGGTGAGAACTAAGTAATTTTAAAGAAACAAATGAAATGAAAATATTCTGTAAATAGAATGAAATGAAAAGCTGTGTTTTAAATAGGAGCTAAATATTAAACAGAATTTTTGTACCAGGCATTTGAATTACTGCACCAGCTCTTTTGCCCATCAAGAGAGGCATTTAGCATTTCAGTCTTTTCCAAGGTGTTCATGATCTGCTATGCTGATCTCTGTGTGTGCCTAGGTGTGTGTGGAGGGGGGGGCATATGAAGGGGAGTGTGTATGTTTGCTTTACAATTGTTGTGGCAGATTCATGCCTCAGCTCCACATTTTGTTTTAAAAAGGTCACACCGAGTGGATATGAAGTTTACTATCAACAAGAGATCGATTCCCAAATCATCCATTTGACTCTCCCTTATAAATCATGTGCTTTGTTGCATATTTTATCAAATATACTTTCAAGCCAGATGGAGGAAGGAGGATGTGGGAATCCCTCCACCATCTTGCAACTTTTATGTAAGTAGGTTTTCAAGAAAATCATCATTTCTCTTTTAAATATGTCTGGAACAGGCATGATGGTAGTGTCAACCTGTTGGAGTTTTTGTTGCTGGAAGAAGTTGTACAAAAGGATTGGTTTTTACATTGACCAGTTACTGAATCAAGCGCAGGAATACATTGGAAATTTAGCTGGGGGTTCCTTTTCCCAGCAGACTACTTCTAGAACGAGCTTGTACACTGAAGCTGACTCTTTTGCTCTCTTTTTGTTTCTTTCCTATTTTCTTGGCTTCTTTGCCACTATCTAGACAATTTTGGAACTTTGTTCCCAACTAAAATGGTTTCAATAGTCTGATTGTGATCATACATTTTTACAAGGAATTTTTAAAATCTTTCCTCGAGTCCAGAAAGTCAAGGACTTAGATCTTTTTCTTCCCTTATCAATATTGCCATGAAATTGATAAATAAAGACCAACTCTTTATTTTTGTTTTTAACCCACGTAGATAATTCCCATCCATTAATCCATTTTGTGGACCAATAGCTGCCATTCTGATGGAAGCTGTCACTTCTTAACAATAGGCATTCTGTGACTATGTTGACAGCACTTTGGGTGAAGATCCTAACTGGTCTTAGATATACATAGGGAGAAATTTGCTCAGCCAGTGTCAGTCTTAAGCATGCGTATCAGAAGATCTTTCTAGAGCTGGGAATTTTCCCATGAAAGGGATTCAGTTAGGGAAGAGACACTTGTGTCAGAGTTTTACATTCTTCTTGAACACTGCTTAAGGAACTTAGATGCCATGTCCATTTGGATCTCTGTCTGCACAGAACTTTGTCATGCCAGTGCTTTGAAATGCATCTTGAAGAGAATTCACTAGCACAGAATGAAAGAGAGTGGAAGGGGTTGGTGGGGCTAACCAGGCCCAACCCCCCTGCCTAAACCAGGATACCTAGAGCCTCTTGCCCAGGATTCTATCTGGGTGTACTTTTAATGTCTTCAAAGATCCAGGCTCCACAATCTTTCTGGGCAGTCTGTGCC
The DNA here is from genome assembly GCF_035770615.1 of Melospiza melodia melodia. Classification (NCBI taxonomy): domain Eukaryota; kingdom Metazoa; phylum Chordata; class Aves; order Passeriformes; family Passerellidae; genus Melospiza; species Melospiza melodia. Next base: position 85,743,234 of record NC_086196.1, on the reverse strand, counting down.
GTGGTTCAGTCACCCTGACAGTAAAGAAACATTTACTGATGTTCAAAGGCAATCTCCTGTATTTCAGTGTGTGCCCACTGCCTCTTGTCTTTTCCCTCAGCATCACTGAAAAGACACTGATTCCCTCCCCTTTGCACTATTGCTTCCATATGTATGTGTGATGCCATGTAGAGGTATGTCAAAAACCTCCCTGAAGCCCAGGCAGATAATATTCCCTTCATCTACCAGTCAAGTTGATTCATCAGAGGAGTTTAAAGTGATGTTCAGCATGAAATTCCCCTGAAAAATCATGCTAACTACATTATTTGGTCATCTGTCATGTGCCTGGCAAGGATTTCCAGGAAGAGCTGCTTCATCAACTTCCTGGGGATAAAAAAGAGGCTGGCTGGTTTGTACTATGGCGAGTCCTCTTAATTGCCTTTTTTGAAGATGGGTGTCATTTGCTAACATCCACTCTTTAGCCTCTCTTGTCGTCTACATCTTAGCAAAACGCTTTTCCACTATGTCTGGCTAGGAAAAACTGTGCCAGCACAGAAAACATCTCCCATCGTGTTCTAGAAGTTGCACGGATGTCTGCCAAGTGTTTGGCAGGAAGAAAAGAAAAGTTGTCCAAAACAGCTTCCAATCGAATGTTCCTGTGATTGGAAAAGTCAGGAGAGTGCAAAGGTACTGTTTTCTATCAGTTGGCAAGTTGCGCACACAATCCCAGTGTTGTACAGCTTGCTTCTTCACCTTCCCGAAGCTGCCGCTCTCGCCGGCTGCCGGAGCCCAAGAAGCGGCTTCTTCGCGCAAAGACGATTGTGCCGCTCACAGGGCTCTCCTTAGCGCGGCTTCTGCCGAAAGACGCCCAGCAGCGGCTCTTACCTCCGGAGAGCATCCTACCTTCGTCTTTAGCTCCTCTTCTCATCTACACCTCGGCAAAAAGCTTCTCCACTATGTCTGGCTAGGAAAAACTGTGCCAGCACAGAAAACATCTCCCATCGTGTTCTAGAAGTTGCACGGATGTCTGCCAAGTGTTTGGCAGGAAGAAAAGAAAAGTTGTCCAAAACAGCTTCCAATCGAATGTTCCTGTGATTGGAAAAGTCAGGAGAGTGCAAAGGTACTGTTTTCTATCAGTTGGCAAGGTGCGCACACAATCCCAGTGTTGTACAGCTTGCTTCTTCACCTTCCCGAAGCTGCCGCTCTCGCCGGCTGCCGGAGCCCAAGAAGCGGCTTCTTCGCGCAAAGACGATTGTGCCGCTCACAGGGCTCTCCTTAGCGCGGCTTCTGCCGAAAGACGCCCGGCAGCGGCTCTTACCTCCGGAGAGCATCCTACCTTCGTCTTTAGCTCCTCTTCTCATCTACACCTCGGCAAAAAGCTTCTCCACTATCTGGCTAGGAAAAACTGTGCCAGCACAGAAAACATCTCCCATCGTGTTCTAGAAGTTGCACGGATGTCTGCCAAGTGTTTGGCAGGAAGAAAAGAAAAGTTGTCCAAAACAGCTTCCAATCGAATGTTCCTGTGATTGGAAAAGTCAGGAGAGTGCAAAGGTACTGTTTTCTATCAGTTGGCAAGGTGCGCACACAATCCCAGTGTTGTACAGCTTGCTTCTTCACCTTCCCGAAGCTGCCGCTCTCGCCGGCTGCCGGAGCCCAAGAAGCGGCTTCTTCGCGCAAAGACGATTGTGCCGCTCACAGGGCTCTCCTTAGCGCGGCTTCTGCCGAAAGACGCCCGGCAGCGGCTCTTACCTCCGGAGAGCATCCTACCTTCGTCTTTAGCTCCTCTTCTCATCTACACCTCGGCAAAAAGCTTCTCCACTATGTCTGGCTAGGAAAAACTGTGCCAGCACAGAAAACATCTCCCATCGTGTTCTAGAAGTTGCACGGATGTCTGCCAAGTGTTTGGCAGGAAGAAAAGAAAAGTTGTCCAAAACAGCTTCCAATCGAATGTTCCTGTGATTGGAAAAGTCAGGAGAGTGCAAAGGTACTGTTTTCTATCAGTTGGCAAGGTGCGCACACAATCCCAGTGTTGTACAGCTTGCTTCTTCACCTTCCCGAAGCTGCCACTTTCAGGAGGTAAGAGCCGCTGCCGGGCGTCTTTCGGCAGAAGCTGCGCTAAGGAGAGCACTGTGAGCGGCACAATCGTCTTTGCGCGAAGAAGCCGCTTCTTGGGCTCCGGCAGCCGGCGAGAGCGGCAGCTTCGGGAAGGTGAAGAAGCAAGCTGTACAACACTGGGATTGTGTGCGCACCTTGCCAACTGATAGAAAACAGTACCTTTGCACTCTCCTGACTTTTCCAATCACAGGAACATTCGATTGGAAGCTGTTTTGGACAACTTTTCTTTTCTTCCTGCCAAACACTTGGCAGACATCCGTGCAACTTCTAGAACACGATGGGAGATGTTTTCTGTGCTGGCACAGTTTTTCCTAGCCAGACATAGTGGAAAAGCGTTTTGCTAAGATGTAGACTACAAAAGACGCGAAAGACGAAGGTAGGATGCTCTCCGGAGGTAAGAGCCGCTGCCGGGCGTCTTTCGGCAGAAGCCGCGCTAAGGAGAGCACTGTGAGCGGCACAATCGTCTTTGCGCGAAGAAGCCGCTTCTTGGGCTCCGGCAGCCGGCGAGAGCGGCAGCTTCGGGAAGGTGAAGAAGCAAGCTGTACAACACTGGGATTGTGTGCGCACCTTGCCAACTGATAGAAAACAGTACCTTTGCACTCTCCTGACTTTTCCAATCACAGGAACATTCGATTGGAAGCTGTTTTGGACAACTTTTCTTTTCTTCCTGCCAAACACTTGGCAGACATCCGTGCAACTTCTAGAACACGATGGGAGATGTTTTCTGTGCTGGCACAGTTTTTCCTAGCCAGACATAGTGGAGAAGCTTTTTGCCGAGGTGTAGATGAGAAGAGGAGCTAAAGACAAAGGTAGGATGCTCTCCGGAGGTAAGAGCCGCTGCCGGGCGTCTTTCGGCAGAAGCCGCGCTAAGGAGAGCACTGTGAGCGGCACAATCGTCTTTGCGCGAAGAAGCCGCTTCTTGGGCTCCGGCAGCCGGCGAGAGCGGCAGCTTCGGGAAGGTGAAGAAGCAAGCTGTACAACACTGGGATTGTGTGCGCACCTTGCCAACTGATAGAAAACAGTACCTTTGCACTCTCCTGACTTTTCCAATCACAGGAACATTCGATTGGAAGCTGTTTTGGACAACTTTTCTTTTCTTCCTGCCAAACACTTGGCAGACATCCGTGCAACTTCTAGAACACGATGGGAGATGTTTTCTGTGCTGGCACAGTTTTTCCTAGCCAGACATAGTGGAAAAGCGTTTTGCTAAGATGTAGACGACAAGAGAGGCTAAAGAGTGGATGTTAGCAAATGACACCCATCTTCAAAAAAGGCAATTAAGAGGACTCGCCATAGTACAAACCAGCCAGCCTCTTTTTTATCCCCAGGAAGTTGATGAAGCAGCTCTTCCTGGAAATCCTTGCCAGGCACATGACAGATGACCAAATAATGTAGTTAGCATGATTTTTCAGGGGAATTTCATGCTGAACATCACTTTAAACTCCTCTGATGAATCAACTTGACTGGTAGATGAAGGGAATATTATCTGCCTGGGCTTCAGGGAGGTTTTTGACATACCTCTACATGGCATCACACATACATATGGAAGCAATAGTGCAAAGGGGAGGGAATCAGTGTCTTTTCAGTGATGCTGAGGGAAAAGACAAGAGGCAGTGGGCACACACTGAAATACAGGAGATTGCCTTTGAACATCAGTAAATGTTTCTTTACTGTCAGGGTGACTGAACCACGGCACAGACTGCCCAGAAAGATTGTGGAGCCTGGATCTTTGAAGACATTAAAAGTACACCCAGATAGAATCCTGGGCAAGAGGCTCTAGGTATCCTGGTTTAGGCAGGGGGGTTGGGCCTGGTTAGCCCCACCAACCCCTTCCACTCTCTTTCATTCTGTGCTAGTGAATTCTCTTCAAGATGCATTTCAAAGCACTGGCATGACAAAGTTCTGTGCAGACAGAGATCCAAATGGACATGGCATCTAAGTTCCTTAAGCAGTGTTCAAGAAGAATGTAAAACTCTGGCACAAGTGTCTCTTCCCTAACTGAATCCCTTTCATGGGAAAATTCCCAGCTCTAGAAAGATCTTCTGATACGCATGCTTAAGACTGACACTGGCTGAGCAAATTTCTCCCTATGTATATCTAAGACCAGTTAGGATCTTCACCCAAAGTGCTGTCAACATAGTCACAGAATGCCTATTGTTAAGAAGTGACAGCTTCCATCAGAATGGCAGCTATTGGTCCACAAAATGGATTAATGGATGGGAATTATCTACGTGGGTTAAAAACAAAAATAAAGAGTTGGTCTTTATTTATCAATTTCATGGCAATATTGATAAGGGAAGAAAAAGATCTAAGTCCTTGACTTTCTGGACTCGAGGAAAGATTTTAAAAATTCCTTGTAAAAATGTATGATCACAATCAGACTATTGAAACCATTTTAGTTGGGAACAAAGTTCCAAAATTGTCTAGATAGTGGCAAAGAAGCCAAGAAAATAGGAAAGAAACAAAAAGAGAGCAAAAGAGTCAGCTTCAGTGTACAAGCTCGTTCTAGAAGTAGTCTGCTGGGAAAAGGAACCCCCAGCTAAATTTCCAATGTATTCCTGCGCTTGATTCAGTAACTGGTCAATGTAAAAACCAATCCTTTTGTACAACTTCTTCCAGCAACAAAAACTCCAACAGGTTGACACTACCATCATGCCTGTTCCAGACATATTTAAAAGAGAAATGATGATTTTCTTGAAAACCTACTTACATAAAAGTTGCAAGATGGTGGAGGGATTCCCACATCCTCCTTCCTCCATCTGGCTTGAAAGTATATTTGATAAAATATGCAACAAAGCACATGATTTATAAGGGAGAGTCAAATGGATGATTTGGGAATCGATCTCTTGTTGATAGTAAACTTCATATCCACTCGGTGTGACCTTTTTAAAACAAAATGTGGAGCTGAGGCATGAATCTGCCACAACAATTGTAAAGCAAACATACACACTCCCCTTCATATGCCCCCCCCTCCACACACACCTAGGCACACACAGAGATCAGCATAGCAGATCATGAACACCTTGGAAAAGACTGAAATGCTAAATGCCTCTCTTGATGGGCAAAAGAGCTGGTGCAGTAATTCAAATGCCTGGTACAAAAATTCTGTTTAATATTTAGCTCCTATTTAAAACACAGCTTTTCATTTCATTCTATTTACAGAATATTTTCATTTCATTTGTTTCTTTAAAATTACTTAGTTCTCACCTGTTGTATGTCTAGGAATATTTTCTTCCAAAAATAGAAAAAAATAGATGATATCTTTTCAGCAGAAAACATTGGTTGATACAATTTTAAACCATCATGATATGGAAGAATTCTTCTGTCCCACTCGAAGGTGGAAGAAGCATTTGGATCACAGATCATCTACAATGAAATACTTGACATGTTTAAGATGCTTTCAATCAATTTTGATCGTCAATTGCTTATTTGTTGTAAACAGTAATTTTTCAGTGAAGGGAAAGCGTGTGTGGTATATCTACATGATATGTTCAAAGGCAGTTCCTACTAATGGCCAGGCTGAATTCCAGTAAATAATGTCCCGAATGATATTTTGCCGCCTTCTTTGGCACTTCATGAAATCTTACCCCGATGAAGTGCTGAAACACAGAGATTTTCTCTTAGAGAGTGTCTCATGTTGTAACCTATCCCATGGATTTTATGCTGTAATTCTTATCTCTTTTAAAATTTACTATCTTCTGTACAGTTTTCATGAAACTTTCTGTTACAGTAGTGAATAGCACAGATAAATGTCATTTTGTACAACTTTGAATTTACCCCAAGAGCTGAGAGAAAACTTGATCCTATACTTCAATCCGAGTTTCTTCTATAGTCCAACTTTGTTTCTCTACCATCAAGCTTCTCCTTTGTTGCTGCTCCAAGCCCCGTCCAAGGTGACCTTGAATACTTTCAGGGATGGGACACCCACAACTTCTCTGGGCAACCTGTTCCAGTGTTCCAGCACTCCCACAGTAAAAAAGGCCTTCCTTTCATCTAATATGTGTAGGAAATCATAAATCTAGGCATAGAAGCTTGGAGTGCAAATTTGAAATTCTTTGGATTTGAAGCACATTTTATATGAATACTGACTTACAGATGACTAAAAGATGTTGATGGGCATTTGAGCTGACAAGTTTTGAAAAAGTGCACGGAAATTAAAATTGAAACCACTAAAATTAAAAACTCCTTGCCATTTTCTTTTTCCTCTCCTATTCAAAATTGCATATGTCAGATATCAGTGCTTCATGCAAACCTCTCAGATGCTCTCAGAGAAAAAGCTTTTCTTTCAGACTAAGTTGCGGTTGACGTAGAACACTAGCAGGAGTGAAAGATTTTCTGGGCATCGGGGCAGCCCATTCTCCTTGGATTTGTGTGCAGAATGCATTTTATCCAAACTGGAAAATAGATCCCAGCTCTGTTCTATTCATCATTCTTACTTCATCAGGCCAGAAGATTCTGTGAAAAGTAGCCTGTGGACCTTGAAGACAGCGCATGTGAACCAGATGAGAGGTGATAGAGAAGTTGAGGGAGAGAAGAAAGAGCATGAGGCTGAAACCAGAAAGTATTTCTCCACGTGATCATGGAAGATTGCAGGAGCCACTTGGTACTATCAAACCAGCCCAACTTGGCACTTGTGCCACCTTGGGTCTGGGAGCCATGTTGCATATCGTGCATTTTAAGGAGCCAGCTGGCCACACCCATCCATATGCCCCCAAACAAAAACCAAGGCCCTTTTCTCTGGCAAACAAAACTCAGCTGCCCTGCTTCTGGATGGCAGATTGCAGGAACCACTTGGTACTATCAAACCAGCCCAACTTGGCACTGGTGCCACCATGGGTCTGGTCACCATCCTGCCTATCGTAGCTTTTCAGGAGCCAGCCGGTCACTCTCAGCCATAGGCCCCCAAACACAAACCTCGGCCCGTTTCCCTGGCAAACAAAAGTAAGCTGCCCCGCTTCTGCATGGCAGATTGCAGGAGCTACTTAGTACTATCAAATCAGCCCGACTTGGCACAGGTGCCACCTTGGATCTGGGAACCATCCTGTGTATCGTGGATTTTCAGGGGCCAGCCGGCCACTCTCAGCCATATGCCCCCAAAAACAAACCACGGACCTTTTCTCTGGCAAACAAAAATCAGCTGCCCCACTTCTGGATGGCAGATTGCAGGAGCCACTTGGGACTATCACACCAGCACAACATGGCACTGCTGCCACCTTGGATCTGGGAACAATCCTGCGTATCGTACATATTCAGGAACCAGCCGAACACTCCCAGCCACAGGCCCCCAAACACAAACAACGGCCCTTTTCTCTGGCAAACAAAACTCAACTGCCCCTCTTCTGGATGGCAAATTGCAGGACGCACTTGGTACTACAAAAAGAGCCCGACTTGGCAGTGGTGCCACCTTGGCTCTGGGAACCATCCTGCGTATCGAGCATTTTAAGGAGCCAGCCGGCAATTCCCAGCCGTATGCCCCAAAAAGAAACCATGGACCTTTTCTCTGGCAAAAAAAACTCAGCTGTCCCGCTTCTGGATGGCAGATTGCAGGAGTTACTTTGAACCATACAACCAGCCTTACTTGGCACTGGTGCCACCTTGGATCTGGGAACCATCCTGCCTATCGTTGATTTTCAGGGGCCAGCCGGCCACTCTCAGCCATAGGCCCCCAAACACAAACCACAGCCCTTTTCTCTAGCAAACAAAATTCAACTGCCCTGCTTCTGGATGGCAAATTGCAGGAGCCACTGGGTACTACAAAAACAGCCTGACTTGGCACTGGTGCCACCTTGCGTCTGGTTACCATGCGGCGTATCGTGCATTTTAAGGAGCCAGGTGGCCACTCCCAGCCATATGCCCCCAAACACAACCCACGGCCCTTTTCTCTGGCAAACAAAACTCAGCTGCCCCGCTTCTGGATGGCAGATTGCAGGAGACACTTGGTACTATCAAACCAGCCCGACTTGGCACTGGTGCCACCTTGGGTCTGGGAACCATCCTGCGTATTGTGGATTGTCAGGAGACAGCCGACCACCCTCGGCCACAGACCCCAATCAAAAACAAAGTTCCGTTTCACTGGCAAAAAAAACTCAGCTGCCCCGCTTCTGGATGGGAGATTGCAGGAGGCACTTGACACTGTCAAACGAGCCCCACTTGGCACTGGTGCCACCTTGGGTCTGGGAACCATGCTGCGTATCGTGGATTTTCAGGAGCCAGCCGGCCACTGCCAGCCACAGGCCCCCAAACACAAACCACAGCCTTTTTCTCTGGCAAACAAAACTCAGCTGCCCCGCTTCTGGATGGCAGATTGCAGGAGCCACTTGGTACTATCAAACCAGCCCAACTTGGCACTGGTGCCACCTTGGGTCTGGGAACCATCCTGCCTATCGTGGATTTTAAGGAGCCAGCCGGCTACTCCCAGCCACAGGCCCCCAACAAAAACCACGGCCCTTTTTTCTCGCAAACAAAACTTAGCTGCCTCACTTCTGGATGGCAGATTGCAGGAGCCACTTGGTGTAATCAAACCAGCCCGACTTGGCACTGGTGCCACCTTGGGTCTGGGAACCATCCTGCGTATCGTGGATTCTAAGGAGCCAGCCGGCCACTTCCAGCCACAGGCCCCCAAACAAAATCAACGGCGCTGTTCCCTGGAAAACAAAACACGCCTGCCAACTTTTTGATGGAGTTTGCAGGAGCCACTTGGTACTATCAAACCAGCCCGACTTGGCACTGGTGCCACCTTGGGTCTGGGAAACATCCTGCGTATCGTGGATTCTTAGGAGCCAGCCGGCCACTCCTAGCCACAGGCCCCCAAACAAAAACCTAGGCCTATTTCTCTGGCAAACAAAAGTAAGCTGCCCTGCTTCTGGATGGCAGATTGCAGGAGCCACTTGGTACTATCAAACCAGCCCAACTTGGCACTGGTGCCACCTTGGATCTGGGAACCATGCTCTGTATCGTGGATATTCAGGGGCCAGCCGGCCACTCTCAGCCATATGTCCCCAAACAGAAACCTCGGCCCGTTTCTCTGGCAAACAAAACTCAACTGGATGGCAAATTGCAGGATGAACTTGATACTAAAACCGCAGGCCGACTTGGTAGTGGTGACACCTTGGGCCTGGGAACCATCATGCGTATCGAGCATTTTAAGGAGCCAGCCGGCCACTCCCAGCAATATGCCCCCAAAAACAATCCACGGAATTTTCCTCTGGCAAACAAAAATCAGCTGCCTCGCTTCTGGATGGCAGATTGCAGGAGCCACTTTGCACCATCAAACCAGCCCGACTTGGCACTGGTGCCACATTGCATCTGGGAACCATGCTGCCTAGCGTGGATTTTCAGGAGCCAGCCGGCCACTCTCAGCTATATGCCCCCAAACAAAACCCACGGCCCGTTTCCCTGGCAAACAAAATTAAGCTGCCCCGCTTCTGGATGGCAGATTGCAGGACGCACTTGGTAGTATCAAACCAGCAAAACTTGGCACTGGTGTCACCTTGGGTCTGGGAACCATCCTGCGTATCGTGGGTTCAAAGGAGCCAGCCGGTCACTCCCAGCCACAGGCCCCCAAATACAAACAATGACGCTTTTCCCTGGAAAACAAAACTCGCCTGCCAACTTTTTGATGGCAGATTGCCGGAGCCACTTGGTACTATCAAACCAGCCCAACTTGGCACTGGTGCCACCATGGGTCTGGTAACCATCCTGCCTATTGTAGCTTTCCAGGAGCCAGCCGGTCACTCCCAGCCATAGGTCCCCAGTCACAAACCTCGGCCCGTTTCCCTGGCAAACAAAAGTAAGCTACCCCGCTTCTGGATGGCAGATTGCAGGAGCCACTTGGTACTATCAAACCAGCCCAACTTGGCACTGGTGCCACCTTGGGTCTGGGAACCATGCTGCGTAACACAGATTCAAAGGCGCCAGTCGGCCACTACGAGCCACAAGCCCCCAAACACAAACAACGGCGCTATTCTCTGGCAAACAAAACTCAACTGCCCCTCTTCTGGATGGCAAATTGCAGGACGCACTTGGTACTATAAAAACAGCCCGACTTGGCACTGGTGCCCCCTTGGGTCTGGGAACCATCCTGCGTATCGATCTTTTTACTGAGACAGCCGGCCACTCCCAGCCATATGCCCCCAAACACAACCCACGGCCCTTTTCTCTGGCAAACAAAACTCAACTGCACCGCTTCTGGATGGCAGATTGCAGGAGCCACTTGGTACTATCAAACCAGCCCGACTTGGCACTGGTGCCACCTTGGGTCTGGGAACCATCCTGCGTATTGTGGGTTGTCAGGAGCCAGCCGAACACTCTCGGCCACAGACCCCAATTAAAAACAACGGCCCGTTTCACAGGCAAACAAAACTCAGCTGCCCCGCTTCTGGATGGGAGATTGCAGGAGGCACTTGACACTGTGAAACCAGCCCCACTTGGCACTGGTGCCACCTTGGGTCTGGGAACCATGCTGCGTATCATGGATTTTCAGGAGCCAGCCGGCCACTCCCAGCCACAGGCCCCCAAACACAAACCACAGCCTTTTTGTCTGGCAAACAAAATTCAGCTGCCCCTCTTCTGGATGGCAGATTGCAGGAGCCACTTGGGACTATCACACCAGCACAACATGGCACTGCTGCCACCTTGGATCTGGGAACCATCCTTCCTATCGTGGATTTTCAGGGGCCAGCCGGTGACTCTCAGCCATAGGCCCCAAACACAAACCACGGCCCTTTTCTCTGGAAAACAAAACTCAACTGCCCCTCTTCTGGATGGCAGATTGCAGGAGCCACTGCGTACTATGAAACCAGCCCTACTTGGCACTGATGCCACCTTGGGTCTGGGAACCATGCTGCGTATCATGGATTTTCAGGAGCCAGCCGGCCACTGCCAGCCACAGGCACCGAAACACAAACAACAGCCTTTTTCTCTGGCAAACAAAATTCAGCTGCCCCGCTTCTGGATGGCAGATTGCAGGAACCACTTGGTACTAACAAACCAGCCCGACTTGGCACTGATGCCACCTTGGGTCTGGGAACCATCCTGCGTATCGTGGATTCTAAGGAGCCAGCTGGCCACTCCCAGCCACAGGCCCCAAAACACACACAACGGTGCTTTTCCCTGGAAAACAAAACTCGCCTGCCAAACATTTGATGGCAGATTGCAGGAGCCACTTGGTATTATCAAACCAGCCCAACTTGGCACTGGTGCCACCATGGGTCTGGTCACCATCCTGCCTATCGTAGCTTTTCAGGAGCCAGCCAGCCACCCCCAGCCAGAGGCCCCCAGACAAATATTTCGGCCCGTTTCCCTGGCAAACAAAAGTAAGCTGCCCCGCTTCTGGATGGCAGATTGCAGGAGCCACTTTGCACCATCAAACCAGCCCAACTTGGCACTGGTGCCAACTCAGGTCTGGGAACCATCCTGCGTATCGTGGGTTCTAAGGAGCCAGCTGGCCACTCCCAGCCACAGGCCCCCAAACACAAACAACGGCGCTTTTCCCTGGAAAACAAAACTCGCCTGCCAACTTTTTGATGGCAGATTGCAGGAGCCACTTGGTACTATCAAACCAGCCCAACTTGGCACTGGTGCCACCATGGGTCTGGTCACCATCCTGCCTATCGTAGCTTTTCAGGAGCCAGCCGGTCACTCCCAGCCATAGGCCCCCAGACACAAACCTCGGCCCGTTTCCCTGGCAAACAAAAGTAAGCTGCCCCGCTTCTGCATGGCAGATTGCAGGAGCTACTTAGTACTATCAAACCAGCCCGACTTGGCACTGGTGACACCTCTGGTCTGGGAACCATCCTGCCTATCGTGGATTTTCAGGGGCCAGCCGGCCACTCTCAGCCATATGCCCCAAAAACAAACCACGGCCCTTTTCTCTGGCAAACAAAACTCAACTGCCCCTCTTCTGGATGGCAAATTTTAGGACGCACTTTGTACTACGAAAACCGCCCGACGTGGCACTGGTGCCACCTTGTGTCAGGGAACCATCCTGCATATCGAGGTTTTTAAGGAGCCAGCCGGCCACGCCCAGCCATATACCCCCAAAAACAAACCACGGATCATTTCTCTTGGAAACAAAAATCCGCTGCCCCGCGTCTGTATGGCAGATTGCAGGAGCCACTTTGCACCATCAAACCAGCCCGACTTGGCACTGGTGCCACCTTGGGTCTGGGAACAATCCTGCATATCGTGGATTCTAAGGAGCCAGCCGGCCACTCCCTGCCACAGGCCCCCAAACACAAACAACGGCGCTTTTCCCTGGAAAACAAAATTCGCCTGCCAGCTTTTTGATGGCAGATTGCAGGAGCCACTTGGTACTATCAAATCATCCCAACTTGGCACTGGTGCCACTATGGGTCTGGGAACCATCCTGCCTATCGTAGCTTTTCAGGAGCCAGCCGGTCACTCCCAGCCATAGGCCCCCAGACACAAACCTCGGACCGTTTCCCTGGCAAACAAAATTAAGCTGCCCCGATTCTGGATGGCAGATTGCAGGAGCCACTTGGTTGTGTCAAACCAGCCCAACTTGGCACTGGTGCAACCTTGGGTCTGGGAACCATCCTGCGTAACGTGGATTCTAAGCAGCCACCCGGCCACTCTGAGCCACAGGCCCCCAAACACAAACAACGGCGCTTTTCCCTGGAAAACAAAACTCGCCTGCCAACTTTTTGATGGCAGATTGCAGGAGCCACTTGGTACTATCAAACCAGCCCAACTTGGCACTGGTGCCACCTCTGGTCTGGGAACCATCCTGCCTATGGTAGCTTTTCAGGAGCCAGCCGGTCACTCCCAGCCATAGACCCCCAGACACAAACCTCGGCCCGTTTCCCTGGAAAACAAAAGTAAGTTACCCTGATTCTGGATGGCAGATTGCAGGAGCCACTTGGTACTATCAAATCAGCCCAACTTGGCACTGGTGCCACCATGGGTCTGGTAAACATCCTGCCTATCGTAGCTTTTCAGGAGCCAGCCGGTCACTCCCTGCCATAGGCCCCCGGACACAAACCTCGGCCTGTTTCCCTGGCAAACAAAAGTAAGCTGCCCCGCTTTTGGATGGCAGATTGCAGGATGCACTTGGTGCTTACAAACCAGCCCGACTTGGCCCTGATGCCACCTTGGCTCTGGGAACCATGCTGCGTAACGTAGATTCTACGAGGACAGGCGGCCACTCCCAGCCACAGGCCTCTAAACAAAAACAACGGCGCTTTTCCCTGGAAAACAAAACTCGCCTGCCAACTTCTTGATGGCAGATTGCAGGAGCCACTTGGTACTATCAAACCAGCCCAACTTGGCACTGGTGCCACCATGGGTCTGGTCACCATCCTGCCTATCGTAGCTTTTCAGGAGCCAGCCGCTCACTCCCAGCCATAGGCCCCCAGACAAATACCTCGGCACGTTTCCCTGGCAAACAAAAGTAAGCTGCCCCGCTTCTGGATGGCAAATTGCAGGACGCACTTGGTACTACGAAAACAGCCCGACTTGGCACTGATGCCACCTTGGGTCAGGGAACAATCCTGCGTATAGAGCTTTTTAAGGAGCCAGCCGGCCACGTCCAGTCATATACCCCAAAAAAAAAAACCACGGAACTTTTCTCCAGCAAACAAAAATCCGCTGCCCCGCGTCTGGATGGCAGATTGCAGGAGCTATTTAGTATTATCAAAGCAGCCCGACTTGGCACTGGTGGCACCATGAGTCTGGTAACCATCCTGCCTATCGTAGCTTTTCAGTAGTCAGCCGGTCACTCCCAGCCATAGGCCCCCAGACAAATACCTCGGCCCGTTTCCCTGGGAAACAAAAGTAAACTGTCCCGCTTCTGGATGGCAGATTGCAGGAGCCACTTGGTACTATCAAACCAGCCCAACTTGTTCCCAGACCCAAGGTGGCACCAGTGCCAAGTGGGGCTGGTTTGATGGTGCAACGTGGCTCCTGCAATCTGCCATCCAAAAGCGGGGCAGCTTACTTTTGTTTGCCAGGGAAACGGGCCGAGGTTTGTGTCTGGGGGTCTATGGCTGGGAGTGACCGGCTGGCTCCTGAAAAGCTACGATAGGCAGGATGGTTCCCAGACCAGAGGTGGCACCAGTGCCAAGTTGGGCTGGTTTGATAGTACCAAGTGGCTCCTGCAATCTGCCATCAAAAAGTTGGCAGGCGAGTTGTTTTCCAGGGAAAAGCGCCGTAGTTTTTGTTTGGGGGCCTGTGGCTCAGAGTGGCCGGGTGGCTGCTTGGAATCCACGATACGCAGGATGGTTCCCAGACCTGAGGTGGCACCAGTGCCAAGTCGGGCTGGTTTGACACAACCAAGTGGCTCCTGCAATCTGCCATCCAGAATCGGGGCAGCTTAATTTTGTTTGCCAGGGAAACGGTCCGAGGTTTTTGTCTGGGGGCCTATGGCTGGGAGTGACCGGCTGGCTCCTGAAATCCTACAATAGGCAGGATGGTTCCCAGACCCATAGTGGCACCAGTGCCAAGTTGGGATGATTTGATAGTACCAAGTGGCTCCTGCAATCTGCCATCAAAAAGTTGGCAGGCGAATTTTTTTTTCCAGGGAAAAGCGCCGTTGTTTGTGTTTGGGGGCCTGTGGCTGGGAGTGGCCGGCTGGCTCCTTAGAATCCATGATACGCAGGATGGTTCCCAGACCAGAGGTGGCACCAGTGCCAAGTCGGGCTGGTTTGATGGTGAAAAGTGGCTCCTGCAATCTGCCATCCAGACGCGGGGCAGCGGATTTTTGTTTCCAAGAGAAATGGTCCGTGGTTTGTTTTTGGGGGTTTATGGCTGGGCGTGGCCGGCTGGCTCCTTAAAAAGCTCGATATGCAGGATGGTTCCCTGACACAAGGTGGCACCAGTGCCACGTCGGGCGGTTTTCGTAGTACAAAGTGCGTCCTAAAATTTGCCATCCAGAAGAGGGGCAGTTGAGTTTTGTTTGCCAGAGAAAAGGGCCGTGGTTTGTTTTTGGGGGCATATGGCTGAGAGTGGCCGGCTGGCTCCTGAAAAGCTACGATAGGCAGGATGTTTACCAGACCCATGGTGGCACCAGTGCCAAGTTGGGCTGATTTGATAGTACCAAGTGGCTCCTGCAATCTGCCATCCAGAATCGGGGTAGCTTACTTTTGTTTGCCTGGGAAACGGGCCGAGGTTTGTGTCTGGGGGTCTATGGTTGGGAGTGGCCGGCTGGCTCCTTAGAAACCACGATACGCAGCATGGTTCCCAGACAAGAGGTGCCACCAGTGCCAAGTTCGGCTGGTTTGATACTACCAAGTGGTTCCTGCAATCTGCCATTCAGAAGCGGGGCAGCTTACTTTTGTTTGCCAGGGAAACGGACCGTTGTTTGTGTTTGGGGGCCTATGGCTGGGACTAACCGGCTGGCTCCATAAAATCCACGATACGCAGGATGGTTCCCACACCAGAGGTGGCACCAGTGCCAAGTCGGGCTGGTTTGATAGTACCAAGTGGCTCCTGCAATCTGCCATCCAGAAGCGGGGCAGCTTACTTTTGTTTGCCAGGGAAACGGGCCGAGGTTTGTGTCTCGGGGCCTATGGCAGGGAGTGACCGGCGGGCTCCTGAAAGCTACGATAGGCAGGATGGTGACCAGACCCATGGTGGCACCAGTGCCAAGTTGGGCTGGTTTGATAGTACCAAGTGGCTCCTGCAATCTGACATCAAAATGTTGGCAGGCGAGTTTTGTTTTCCAGGGAAAAGCGCCGTTGTTTGTTTTTGGGGGCCTGTGGTTGGGAGTGGCCGGCTGGCTCCTTAGAAACCACGATACGCAGGATGGTTCCCAGACCAGAGGTGGCACCAGTGCCAAGTCGGGCTGGTTTGATAGTACCAAGTGGCTCCTGACATCTGCCATCCAGAAGCGGGGCAGCTTACTTTTGTTTGCCACGGAAACGGGCCGTTGTTTGTGTTTGGGGGCCAGTGGCTGGGAGTGGCCGACTGGCTCCTTAGAATCCACGATACGCAGGATGGTTCCCAGACCAGAGGTGGCACCAGTGCCAAGTCGGGCTGGTTTGATAGTACCAAGTGGCTCCTGCAATCTGCCATCCAGAAGCGGGGCAGCTTAATTTTCTTTGCTAGGGAAACGGGCCGAGCTTTGTGTCTGGGGGCCTATGTCTGGGAGTGACCGGCTGGCTCCTGAAAAGTTACGATAGGCAGGATGGTGACCAGACCCATGGTGGCACCAGTGCCAAGTTGGGCTGGTTTGATAGTACCAAGTGGCTCCTGCAATCTGCCATCAAAACGTTGGTAGGCGAGTTTTGTTTTCCAGGGAAAAGCGCCGTTGTTTGTGTTTGGGGGCCTGTGGCTGGGAGTGGCCGGCTGGCTCCTTAGAATCCACGATACGCACCATGGTATCCAGACCCAAGGTGGCACCAGTGCCAAGTTTTGCTGGTTTGATAGTACCAAGTGGTTCCTGCAATCTGCCATCCAGAAGCAGGGCAGCTTACTTTTGTTTGCCAGGGAAACGGGCCGAGGTTTGTGTCTCGGGGCCTATGGCTGCGAGTGACCGGCTGGCTCCTGAAAAGCTACGATAGGCAGGATGGTGACCAGACCCATGGTGGCACCAGTCCCAAGTTGGGCTGGTTTGATAGTACCAAGTGGCTCCAGCAATCTGCCATCAAAATTTGGCAGGCGAGTTTTTTTTTCCAGGGAAAAGCGCCGTTGTTGTGTTTAGGGGCCTGTGGCTGGGAGTGGCCGGCTGGCTCCTTAGAATCCACCATACGCAGGATGGTTCCCAGACCCAAGGTGGCACCAGTGCCTAGTCGGGATAGTTTGATGGTGCAAAGTGGCTCCTGCAATCTGCCATCCAGAAGCGGGGCAGCTTACTTTTGTTTGCCAGGGAAAAGGGCCGAGCTTTGTGTCTCGGTGCCTATGGCTGGGAGTGACCGGCTGGCTCCTGAAAAGCTACGATAGGCAGGATGGTGACCAGACCCAAGGTGGCACCAGTGCCAAGTTGGGCTGGTTTGATAGTACCAAGTGGCTCCTGCAATCTGCCATCAAAAAGTTGGCAGGCGAGTTTTGTTTTCCAGGGAAAAGCGCCGTTGTTTGTGTTTGGGGGCCTGTGGCTGGGAGTGGCCGGCTGGCTCATTAGAATCCACGATACGCAGGATGGTTCCCAGACTTGTCGTGGCACCAGTGCCAAGTCGGGCTGGTTTGATAGTACCAAGTGCGTCCTGCAATCTGCCATCCAGAAGCGGGGCAGCTTACTTTTGTTTGCCAGGGAAACGGGCCGAGGATTTGTCTGGGGGCCTATGGCTGGGAGTGACCGGCTGGCTCCTGAAAAGCTACGATAGGCAGGATGGTGACCAGACCCATGGTGGCAGCAGTGCCAAGTTGGGCTGGTTTGATAGTACCAAGTGGCTCCTGCAATCTGCCATCAAAAAGTTGGCAGGCGAGTTTTGTTTTCCAGGGAAAAGCGCCGTTGTTTGTGTTTGGGAGCCTGTGGCTGGGAGTGGCCGGCCACCTCTTTAGAATCCACGATACGCAGGATGGTTCCCAGACCAGTGGTGGCACCAGTGCCAAGTCGGGCTGGTTTGATAGTAACAAGTGCGTCCTACAATCTGCCATCCAGAAGCGGGGCAGCTTACTTTTGTTTTCCAGGGAAACGGGCCGAGGTTTTTGTCTGGGGGCCTATGGCTGGGAGTGACCGGCTGGCTCGTGAAAAGCTACGATAGGCAGGATGGTGACCAGACCCATGGCGGCACCAGTGCCAAGTTGGGCTGGTTTGATAGTACCAAGTGGCTCCTGCAATCTGCCATCAAAAAGTTGGCAGGCGAGATTTGTTTTCCAGGGAAAAGCGCCGTTGTTTGTGTTTGGGGGCCTGTGGCTGGGAGTGGCCGGCTGGCTCCTTAGAATCCACGATACGCAGGATGGTTCCCAGACCAGAGGTGGCACCAGTGCCAAGTCGGGCTGGTTTGATAGTACCAAGTGGATCCTGCAATCTGCCATCCAGAAGCGGGGCAGCTTACTTTTGTTTGCCAGGGAAACGGGCCGAGCTTTGTGTCTGGGGGCCTATGGCTGGGAGTGACCGGCTGGCTCCTGAAAAGCTACGATAGGCAGGATGGTGACCAGACCCATGGTGGCACCAGTGCCAAGTTGGGCTGGTTTGATAGTACCAAGTGGCTCCTGCAATCTGCCATCAAAAAGTTGGCAGGCAAGTTTTCTTTACCAGGGAATAGCGCCGTTGTTTTTGTTTGGGGGCCTATGGCTGGGAGTGTCCGGCTGGCTCCTTAGAATCCACGATACGCAGGATGGTTCCTAGACTTGACGTGGCACCAATGCCAAGTTGGGCTGGTTTGATAGTACCAAGTGCGTCCTGCAATCTGCCATCCAGAAGTGGGGTAGCTTACTTTTGTTTGCCAGGGAAACGGGCCGAGGTTTGTGTCTCGGGGCATATGGCTGGGAGTGACCGGCTGGCTCCTGAAAAGCTACGATAGGCAGGATGGTGACCAGACCCATGGTGGCACCAGTGCCAAGTTGGGCTGGTTTGATAGTACCAAGTGGCTCCTGCAATCTGCCATCAAAAAGTTGGCAGGCGAGTTTGTTATCCAGGGAAAAGCGCCGTTGTTTGTGCCTGGGGCCCTATGGCCTGGAGTGGACGGATGGCTAATTAGAATCCACGATACACAGGATGGTTCCCAGACCCATGGTGACACCAGTACCAAGTTGGGCTGGTTTGATAGTACCAAGTGGTTCCTGCAATCAGCCATCCAGAAGCGGGGCAGCTTACTTTTGTTTGCCAGGGAAACGGTCCGAGGATTGTGTCTGGGGGCCTAAGCCTGGAAGTGACCGGCTGGCTCGTGAAAAGCTACGATAGGCAGGATGGTGACCAGACCCATGACGGCACCAGTGCCAAGTTGGGCTGGTTTGATAGTACCAAGTGGCTCCTGCAATCTGCCATCAAAAACTTGGCAGGCGAGTTTTGTTTTCCAGGGAAAAGCGCCGTTGTTTGTGTTTGGGGGCCTGTGGCTGGGAGTGGCCGGCTGGCTCCTTAGAATCCACGATACTCAGCATGGTTCCCAGACCAGAGGTGGCACCAGTGCCAAGTTGGGCTGGTTTGATAGTACCAAGTGGTTGCTGCAATCTGCCATCCAGAAGCGGGGCAGCTTACTTTTGTTTGCCAGGGAAACGGGCCGAGCTTTGTGTCTGGGGGCCTATGGCTGGGAGTGACCGGCTGGCTCCTGAAAAGCTACGATAGGCAGGATGGTGACCAGACCCATGGTGGCACCAGTGCCAAGTTGGGCTGATTTGATAGTACCAAGTGGCTCCTGCAATCTGCCATCAAAAAGTTGGCAGGCGAATTTTGTTTTCCAGGGAAAAGCGCCGTTGTTTGTGTTTGGGGGCCTGTGGCAGGGAGTGGCCGGCTGGCTCCTGAAAAGCTACGATAGGCAGGATGGTGACCAGACCCATGGTGGCACCAGTGCCAAGTTGGGCTGGTTTGATAGTACCAAGAGGCTCCGGCAATCTGCCATCAAAAAGTTGGCAGACGAGTTTTGTTTTCCAGGGAAAAGCGCCGTTGTTTGTGTTTGGGGGCCTGTGGCTGGGAGTGGCCGGCTGGCTGCTTAGAATCTACCATACGCAGGATGGTTCCCAGACCAGAGGTGGCACCAGTGCCAAGTCGGGCTGGTTTGATAGTACCAAGTGCGTCCTGCAATCTGCCATCCAGAAGCGGGACAGCTTACTTTTGTTTTTCAGGGAAACGGGCCGAGCTTTGTGTCTCTGGGCCTACGGCTGGGAGTGACCGGCTGGCTCCTGAAATCCTACAATAGGCAGGATGGTTCCCAGACCCATAGTGGCACCAGTGCCAAGTTGGGATGATTTGATAGTACCAAGTGGCTCCTGCAATCTGCCATCAAAAAGTTGGCAGGCGAATTTTTTTTTCCAGGGAAAAGCGCCGTTGTTTGTGTTTGGGGGCCTGTGGCTGGGAGTGGCCGGCTGGCTCCTTAGAATCCATGATACGCAGGATGGTTCCCAGACCAGAGGTGGCACCAGTGCCAAGTCGGGCTGGTTTGATGGTGAAAAGTGGCTCCTGCAATCTGCCATCCAGACGCGGGGCAGCGGATTTTTGTTTCCAAGAGAAATGGTCCGTGGTTTGTTTTTGGGGGTTTATGGCTGGGCGTGGCCGGCTGGCTCCTTAAAAAGCTCGATATGCAGGATGGTTCCCTGACACAAGGTGGCACCAGTGCCACGTCGGGCGGTTTTCGTAGTACAAAGTGCGTCCTAAAATTTGCCATCCAGAAGAGGGGCAGTTGAGTTTTGTTTGCCAGAGAAAAGGGCCGTGGTTTGTTTTTGGGGGCATATGGCTGAGAGTGGCCGGCTGGCTCCTGAAAAGCTACGATAGGCAGGATGTTTACCAGACCCATGGTGGCACCAGTGCCAAGTTGGGCTGATTTGATAGTACCAAGTGGCTCCTGCAATCTGCCATCCAGAATCGGGGTAGCTTACTTTTGTTTTCCAGGGAAACGGGCCGAGGTTTGTGTCTGGGGGTCTATGGTTGGGAGTGGCCGGCTGGCTCCTTAGAAACCACGATACGCAGCATGGTTCCCAGACAAGAGGTGCCACCAGTGCCAAGTTGGGCTGGTTTGATACTACCAAGTGGTTCCTGCAATCTGCCATTCAGAAGCGGGGCAGCTTACTTTTGTTTGCCAGGGAAACGGACCGTTGTTTGTGTTTGGGGGCCTATGGCTGGGACTAACCGGCTGGCTCCATAAAATCCACGATACGCAGGATGGTTCCCACACCAGAGGTGGCACCAGTGCCAAGTCGGGCTGGTTTGATAGTACCAAGTGGCTCCTGCAATCTGCCATCCAGAAGCGGGGCAGCTTACTTTTGTTTGCCAGGGAAACGGGCCGAGGTTTGTGTCTCGGGGCCTATGGCAGGGAGTGACCGGCGGGCTCCTGAAAGCTACGATAGGCAGGATGGTGACCAGACCCATGGTGGCACCAGTGCCAAGTTGGGCTGGTTTGATAGTACCAAGTGGCTCCTGCAATCTGACATCAAAATGTTGGCAGGCGAGTTTTGTTTTCCAGGGAAAAGCGCCGTTGTTTGTGTTTGGGGGCCTGTGGTTGGGAGTGGCCGGCTGGCTCCTTAGAAACCACAATACGCAAGATGGTTCCCAGACCAGAGGTGGCACCAGTGCCAAGTCGGGCTGGTTTGATAGTACCAAGTGGCTCCTGACATCTGCCATCCAGAAGCGGGGCAGCTTACTTTTGTTTGCCACGGAAACGGGCCGTTGTTTGTGTTTGGGGGCCAGTGGCTGGGAGTGGCCGACTGGCTCCTTAGAATCCACGATACGCAGGATGGTTCCCAGACCAGAGGTGGCACCAGTGCCAAGTCGGGCTGGTTTGATAGTACCAAGTGGCTCCTGCAATCTGCCATCCAGAAGCGGGGCAGCTTAATTTTCTTTGCTAGGGAAACGGGCCGAGCTTTGTGTCTGGGGGCCTATGTCTGGGAGTGACCGGCTGGCTCCTGAAAAGTTACGATAGGCAGGATGGTGACCAGACCCATGGTGGCACCAGTGCCAAGTTGGGCTGGTTTGATAGTACCAAGTGGCTCCTGCAATCTGCCATCAAAACGTTGGTAGGCGAGTTTTGTTTTCCAGGGAAAAGCGCCGTTGTTTGTGTTTGGGGGCCTGTGGCTGGGAGTGGCCGGCTGGCTCCTTAGAATCCACGATACGCACCATGGTATCCAGACCCAAGGTGGCACCAGTGCCAAGTTTTGCTGGTTTGATAGTACCAAGTGGTTCCTGCAATCTGCCATCCAGAAGCAGGGCAGCTTACTTTTGTTTGCCAGGGAAACGGGCCGAGGTTTGTGTCTCGGGGCCTATGGCTGCGAGTGACCGGCTGGCTCCTGAAAAGCTACGATAGGCAGGATGGTGACCAGACCCATGGTGGCACCAGTCCCAAGTTGGGCTGGTTTGATAGTACCAAGTGGCTCCAGCAATCTGCCATCAAAATTTGGCAGGCGAGTTTTTTTTTCCAGGGAAAAGCGCCGTTGTTGTGTTTAGGGGCCTGTGGCTGGGAGTGGCCGGCTGGCTCCTTAGAATCCACCATACGCAGGATGGTTCCCAGACCCAAGGTGGCACCAGTGCCTAGTCGGGATAGTTTGATGGTGCAAAGTGGCTCCTGCAATCTGCCATCCAGAAGCGGGGCAGCTTACTTTTGTTTGCCAGGGAAAAGGGCCGAGCTTTGTGTCTCGGTGCCTATGGCTGGGAGTGACCGGCTGGCTCCTGAAAAGCTACGATAGGCAGGATGGTGACCAGACCCAAGGTGGCACCAGTGCCAAGTTGGGCTGGTTTGATAGTACCAAGTGGCTCCTGCAATCTGCCATCAAAAAGTTGGCAGGCGAGTTTTGTTTTCCAGGGAAAAGCGCCGTTGTTTGTGTTTGGGGGCCTGTGGCTGGGAGTGGCCGGCTGGCTCATTAGAATCCACGATACGCAGGATGGTTCCCAGACCAGTGGTGGCACCAGTGCCAAGTCGGGCTGGTTTGATAGTACCAAGTGGATCCTGCAATCTGCCATCCAGAAGCGGGGCAGCTTACTTTTGTTTGCCAGGGAAACGGGCCGAGGATTTGTCTGGGGGCCTATGGCTGGGAGTGACCGGCTGGCTCCTGAAAAGCTACGATAGGCAGGATGGTGACCAGACCCATGGTGGCAGCAGTGCCAAGTTGGGCTGGTTTGATAGTACCAAGTGGCTCCTGCAATCTGCCATCAAAAAGTTGGCAGGCGAGTTTTGTTTTCCAGGGAAAAGCGCCGTTGTTTGTGTTTGGGAGCCTGTGGCTGGGAGTGGCCGGCCACCTCTTTAGAATCCACGATACGCAGGATGGTTCCCAGACCAGTGGTGGCACCAGTGCCAAGTCGGGCTGGTTTGATAGTAACAAGTGCGTCCTACAATCTGCCATCCAGAAGCGGGGCAGCTTACTTTTGTTTTCCAGGGAAACGGGCCGAGGTTTTTGTCTGGGGGCCTATGGCTGGGAGTGACCGGCTGGCTCGTGAAAAGCTACGATAGGCAGGATGGTGACCAGACCCATGGCGGCACCAGTGCCAAGTTGGGCTGGTTTGATAGTACCAAGTGGCTCCTGCAATCTGCCATCAAAACGTTGGCAGGCGAGATTTGTTTTCCAGGGAAAAGCGCCGTTGTTTGTGTTTGGGAGCCTGTGGCAGGGAGTGGCCGGCTGGCTCCTTAGAATCCACGATACGCAGGATGGTTCCCAGACCAGAGGTGGCACCAGTGCCAAGTCGGGCTGGTTTGATAGTACCAAGTGGATCCTGCAATCTGCCATCCAGAAGCGGGGCAGCTTACTTTTGTTTGCCAGGGAAACGGGCCGAGCTTTGTGTCTGGGGGCCTATGGCTGGGAGTGACCGGCTGGCTCCTGAAAAGCTACGATAGGCAGGATGGTGACCAGACCCATGGTGGCACCAGTGCCAAGTTGGGCTGGTTTGATAGTACCAAGTGGCTCCTGCAATCTGCCATCAAAAAGTTGGCAGGCAAGTTTTCTTTACCAGGGAATAGCGCCGTTGTTTTTGTTTGGGGGCCTATGGCTGGGAGTGTCCGGCTGGCTCCTTAGAATCCACGATACGCAGGATGGTTCCTAGACTTGACGTGGCACCAGTGCCAAGTTGGGCTGGTTTGATAGTACCAAGTGCGTCCTGCAATCTGCCATCCAGAAGTGGGGTAGCTTACTTTTGTTTGCCAGGGAAACGGGCCGAGGTTTGTGTCTCGGGGCATATGGCTGGGAGTGACCGGCTGGCTCCTGAAAAGCTACGATAGGCAGGATGGTGACCAGACCCATGGTGGCACCAGTGCCAAGTTGGGCTGGTTTGATAGTACCAAGTGGCTCCTGCAATCTGCCATCAAAAAGTTGGCAGGCGAGTTTGTTATCCAGGGAAAAGCGCCGTTGTTTGTGCCTGGGGCCCTATGGCCTGGAGTGGACGGATGGCTAATTAGAATCCACGATACACAGGATGGTTCCCAGACCCATGGTGACACCAGTACCAAGTTGGGCTGGTTTGATAGTACCAAGTGGTTCCTGCAATCAGCCATCCAGAAGCGGGGCAGCTTACTTTTGTTTGCCAGGGAAACGGTCCGAGGATTGTGTCTGGGGGCCTAAGCCTGGAAGTGACCGGCTGGCTCGTGAAAAGCTACGATAGGCAGGATGGTGACCAGACCCATGACGGCACCAGTGCCAAGTTGGGCTGGTTTGATAGTACCAAGTGGCTCCTGCAATCTGCCATCAAAAACTTGGCAGGCGAGTTTTGTTTTCCAGGGAAAAGCGCCGTTGTTTGTGTTTGGGGGCCTGTGGCTGGGAGTGGCCGGCTGGCTCCTTAGAATCCACGATACTCAGCATGGTTCCCAGACCAGAGGTGGCACCAGTGCCAAGTTGGGCTGGTTTGATAGTACCAAGTGGTTGCTGCAATCTGCCATCCAGAAGCGGGGCAGCTTACTTTTGTTTGCCAGGGAAACGGGCCGAGCTTTGTGTCTGGGGGCCTATGGCTGGGAGTGACCGGCTGGCTCCTGAAAAGCTACGATAGGCAGGATGGTGACCAGACCCATGGTGGCACCAGTGCCAAGTTGGGCTGATTTGATAGTACCAAGTGGCTCCTGCAATCTGCCATCTAAAAGTTGGCAGGCGAATTTTGTTTTCCAGGGAAAAGCGCCGTTGTTTGTGTTTGGGGGCCTGTGGCAGGGAGTGGCCGGCTGGCTCCTGAAAAGCTACGATAGGCAGGATGGTGACCAGACCCATGGTGGCACCAGTGCCAAGTTGGGCTGGTTTGATAGTACCAAGTGGCTCCGGCAATCTGCCATCAAAAAGTTGGCAGACGAGTTTTGTTTTCCAGGGAAAAGCGCCGTTGTTTGTGTTTGGGGGCCTGTGGCTGGGAGTGGCCGGCTGGCTGCTTAGAATCTACCATACGCAGGATGGTTCCCAGACCAGAGGTGGCACCAGTGCCAAGTCGGGCTGGTTTGATAGTACCAAGTGCGTCCTGCAATCTGCCATCCAGAAGCGGGACAGCTTACTTTTGTTTGTCAGGGAAACGGGCCGAGCTTTGTGTCTCTGGGCCTACGGCTGGGAGTGACCGGCTGGCTCCTGAAATCCTACAATAGGCAGGATGGTTCCCAGACCCATAGTGGCACCAGTGCCAAGTTGGGATGATTTGATAGTACCAAGTGGCTCCTGCAATCTGCCATCAAAAAGTTGGCAGGCGAATTTTTTTTTCCAGGGAAAAGCGCCGTTGTTTGTGTTTGGGGGCCTGTGGCTGGGAGTGGCCGGCTGGCTCCTTAGAATCCATGATACGCAGGATGGTTCCCAGACCAGAGGTGGCACCAGTGCCAAGTCGGGCTGGTTTGATGGTGAAAAGTGGCTCCTGCAATCTGCCATCCAGACGCGGGGCAGCGGATTTTTGTTTCCAAGAGAAATGGTCCGTGGTTTGTTTTTGGGGGTTTATGGCTGGGCGTGGCCGGCTGGCTCCTTAAAAAGCTCGATATGCAGGATGGTTCCCTGACACAAGGTGGCACCAGTGCCACGTCGGGCGGTTTTCGTAGTACAAAGTGCGTCCTAAAATTTGCCATCCAGAAGAGGGGCAGTTGAGTTTTGTTTGCCAGAGAAAAGGGCCGTGGTTTGTTTTTGGGGGCATATGGCTGAGAGTGGCCGGCTGGCTCCTGAAAAGCTACGATAGGCAGGATGTTTACCAGACCCATGGTGGCACCAGTGCCAAGTTGGGCTGATTTGATAGTACCAAGTGGCTCCTGCAATCTGCCATCCAGAATCGGGGTAGCTTACTTTTGTTTTCCAGGGAAACGGGCCGAGGTTTGTGTCTGGGGGTCTATGGTTGGGAGTGGCCGGCTGGCTCCTTAGAAACCACGATACGCAGCATGGTTCCCAGACAAGAGGTGCCACCAGTGCCAAGTTGGGCTGGTTTGATACTACCAAGTGGTTCCTGCAATCTGCCATTCAGAAGCGGGGCAGCTTACTTTTGTTTGCCAGGGAAACGGACCGTTGTTTGTGTTTGGGGGCCTATGGCTGGGACTAACCGTCTGGCTCCATAAAATCCACGATACGCAGGATGGTTCCCACACCAGAGGTGGCACCAGTGCCAAGTCGGGCTGGTTTGATCGTACCAAGTGGCTCCTGCAATCTGCCATCCAGAAGCGGGGCAGCTTACTTTTGTTTGCCAGGGAAACGGGCCGAGGTTTGTGTCTCGGGGCCTATGGCAGGGAGTGACCGGCGGGCTCCTGAAAGCTACGATAGGCAGGATGGTGACCAGACCCATGGTGGCACCAGTGCCAAGTTGGGCTGGTTTGATAGTACCAAGTGGCTCCTGCAATCTGACATCAAAATATTGGCAGGCGAGTTTTGTTTTCCAGGGAAAAGCGCCGTTGTTTGTGTTTGGGGGCCTGTGGTTGGGAGTGGCCGGCTGGCTCCTTAGAAACCACGATACGCAGGATGGTTCCCAGACCAGAGGTGGCACCAGTGCCAAGTCGGGCTGGTTTGATAGTACCAAGTGGCTCCTGACATCTGCCATCCAGAAGCGGGGCAGCTTACTTTTGTTTGCCACGGAAACGGGCCGTTGTTTGTGTTTGGGGGCCAGTGGCTGGGAGTGGCCGACTGGCTCCTTAGAATCCACGATACGCAGGATGGTTCCCAGACCAGAGGTGGCACCAGTGCCAAGTCGGGCTGGTTTGATAGTACCAAGTGGCTCCTGCAATCTGCCATCCAGAAGCGGGGCAGCTTAATTTTCTTTGCTAGGGAAACGGGCCGAGCTTTGTGTCTGGGGGCCTATGTCTGGGAGTGACCGGCTGGCTCCTGAAAAGTTACGATAGGCAGGATGGTGACCAGACCCATGGTGGCACCAGTGCCAAGTTGGGCTGGTTTGATAGTACCAAGTGGCTCCTGCAATCTGCCATCAAAACGTTGGTAGGCGAGTTTTGTTTTCCAGGGAAAAGCGCCGTTGTTTGTGTTTGGGGGCCTGTGGCTGGGAGTGGCCGGCTGGCTCCTTAGAATCCACGATACGCACCATGGTATCCAGACCCAAGGTGGCACCAGTGCCAAGTTTTGCTGGTTTGATAGTACCAAGTGGTTCCTGCAATCTGCCATCCAGAAGCAGGGCAGCTTACTTTTGTTTGCCAGGGAAACGGGCCGAGGTTTGTGTCTCGGGGCCTATGGCTGCGAGTGACCGGCTGGCTCCTGAAAAGCTACGATAGGCAGGATGGTGACCAGACCCATGGTGGCACCAGTCCCAAGTTGGGCTGGTTTGATAGTACCAAGTGGCTCCAGCAATCTGCCATCAAAATTTGGCAGGCGAGTTTTTTTTTCCAGGGAAAAGCGCCGTTGTTGTGTTTAGGGGCCTGTGGCTGGGAGTGGCCGGCTGGCTCCTTAGAATCCACCATACGCAGGATGGTTCCCAGACCCAAGGTGGCACCAGTGCCTAGTCGGGATAGTTTGATGGTGCAAAGTGGCTCCTGCAATCTGCCATCCAGAAGCGGGGCAGGTTACTTTTGTTTGCCAGGGAAAAGGGCCGAGCTTTGTGTCTCGGTGCCTATGGCTGGGAGTGACCGGCTGGCTCCTGAAAAGCTACGATAGGCAGGATGGTGACCAGACCCAAGGTGGCACCAGTGCCAAGTTGGGCTGGTTTGATAGTACCAAGTGGCTCCTGCAATCTGCCATCAAAAAGTTGGCAGGCGAGTTTTGTTTTCCAGGGAAAAGCGCCGTTGTTTGTGTTTGGGGGCCTGTGGCTGGGAGTGGCCGGCTGGCTCATTAGAATCCACGATACGCAGGATGGTTCCCAGACTTGTCGTGGCACCAGTGCCAAGTCGGGCTGGTTTGATAGTACCAAGTGCGTCCTGCAATCTGCCATCCAGAAGCGGGGCAGCTTACTTTTGTTTGCCAGGGAAACGGGCCGAGGATTTGTCTGGGGGCCTATGGCTGGGAGTGACCGGCTGGCTCCTGAAAAGCTACGATAGGCAGGATGGTGACCAGACCCATGGTGGCAGCAGTGCCAAGTTGGGCTGGTTTGATAGTACCAAGTGGCTCCTGCAATCTGCCATCAAAAAGTTGGCAGGCGAGTTTTGTTTTCCAGGGAAAAGCGCCGTTGTTTGTGTTTGGGAGCCTGTGGCTGGGAGTGGCCGGCCACCTCTTTAGAATCCACGATACGCAGGATGGTTCCCAGACCAGTGGTGGCACCAGTGCCAAGTCGGGCTGGTTTGATAGTAACAAGTGCGTCCTACAATCTGCCATCCAGAAGCGGGGCAGCTTACTTTTGTTTTCCAGGGAAACGGGCCGAGGTTTTTGTCTGGGGGCCTATGGCTGGGAGTGACCGGCTGGCTCGTGAAAAGCTACGATAGGCAGGATGGTGACCAGACCCATGGCGGCACCAGTGCCAAGTTGGGCTGGTTTGATAGTACCAAGTGGCTCCTGCAATCTGCCATCAAAACGTTGGCAGGCGAGATTTGTTTTCCAGGGAAAAGCGCCGTTGTTTGTGTTTGGGAGCCTGTGGCAGGGAGTGGCCGGCTGGCTCCTTAGAATCCACGATACGCAGGATGGTTCCCAGACCAGAGGTGGCACCAGTGCCAAGTCGGGCTGGTTTGATAGTACCAAGTGGATCCTGCAATCTGCCATCCAGAAGCGGGGCAGCTTACTTTTGTTTGCCAGGGAAACGGGCCGAGCTTTGTGTCTGGGGGCCTATGGCTGGGAGTGACCGGCTGGCTCCTGAAAAGCTACGATAGGCAGGATGGTGACCAGACCCATGGTGGCACCAGTGCCAAGTTGGGCTGGTTTGATAGTACCAAGTGGCTCCTGCAATCTGCCATCAAAAAGTTGGCAGGCAAGTTTTCTTTACCAGGGAATAGCGCCGTTGTTTTTGTTTGGGGGCCTATGGCTGGGAGTGTCCGGCTGGCTCCTTAGAATCCACGATACGCAGGATGGTTCCTAGACTTGACGTGGCACCAGTGCCAAGTTGGGCTGGTTTGATAGTACCAAGTGCGTCCTGCAATCTGCCATCCAGAAGTGGGGTAGCTTACTTTTGTTTGCCAGGGAAACGGGCCGAGGTTTGTGTCTCGGGGCATATGGCTGGGAGTGACCGGCTGGCTCCTGAAAAGCTACGATAGGCAGGATGGTGACCAGACCCATGGTGGCACCAGTGCCAAGTTGGGCTGGTTTGATAGTACCAAGTGGCTCCTGCAATCTGCCATCAAAAAGTTGGCAGGCGAGTTTGTTATCCAGGGAAAAGCGCCGTTGTTTGTGCCTGGGGCCCTATGGCCTGGAGTGGACGGATGGCTAATTAGAATCCACGATACACAGGATGGTTCCCAGACCCATGGTGACACCAGTACCAAGTTGGGCTGGTTTGATAGTACCAAGTGGTTCCTGCAATCAGCCATCCAGAAGCGGGGCAGCTTACTTTTGTTTGCCAGGGAAACGGTCCGAGGATTGTGTCTGGGGGCCTAAGCCTGGAAGTGACCGGCTGGCTCGTGAAAAGCTACGATAGGCAGGATGGTGACCAGACCCATGACGGCACCAGTGCCAAGTTGGGCTGGTTTGATAGTACCAAGTGGCTCCTGCAATCTGCCATCAAAAACTTGGCAGGCGAGTTTTGTTTTCCAGGGAAAAGCGCCGTTGTTTGTGTTTGGGGGCCTGTGGCTGGGAGTGGCCGGCTGGCTCCTTAGAATCCACGATACTCAGCATGGTTCCCAGACCAGAGGTGGCACCAGTGCCAAGTTGGGCTGGTTTGATAGTACCAAGTGGTTGCTGCAATCTGCCATCCAGAAGCGGGGCAGCTTACTTTTGTTTGCCAGGGAAACGGGCCGAGCTTTGTGTCTGGGGGCCTATGGCTGGGAGTGACCGGCTGGCTCCTGAAAAGCTACGATAGGCAGGATGGTGACCAGACCCATGGTGGCACCAGTGCCAAGTTGGGCTGATTTGATAGTACCAAGTGGCTCCTGCAATCTGCCATCTAAAAGTTGGCAGGCGAATTTTGTTTTCCAGGGAAAAGCGCCGTTGTTTGTGTTTGGGGGCCTGTGGCAGGGAGTGGCCGGCTGGCTCCTGAAAAGCTACGATAGGCAGGATGGTGACCAGACCCATGGTGGCACCAGTGCCAAGTTGGGCTGGTTTGATAGTACCAAGTGGCTCCGGCAATCTGCCATCAAAAAGTTGGCAGACGAGTTTTGTTTTCCAGGGAAAAGCGCCGTTGTTTGTGTTTGGGGGCCTGTGGCTGGGAGTGGCCGGCTGGCTGCTTAGAATCTACCATACGCAGGATGGTTCCCAGACCAGAGGTGGCACCAGTGCCAAGTCGGGCTGGTTTGATAGTACCAAGTGCGTCCTGCAATCTGCCATCCAGAAGCGGGACAGCTTACTTTTGTTTGTCAGGGAAACGGGCCGAGCTTTGTGTCTCTGGGCCTACGGCTGGGAGTGACCGGCTGGCTCCTGAAATCCTACAATAGGCAGGATGGTTCCCAGACCCATAGTGGCACCAGTGCCAAGTTGGGATGATTTGATAGTACCAAGTGGCTCCTGCAATCTGCCATCAAAAAGTTGGCAGGCGAATTTTTTTTTCCAGGGAAAAGCGCCGTTGTTTGTGTTTGGGGGCCTGTGGCTGGGAGTGGCCGGCTGGCTCCTTAGAATCCATGATACGCAGGATGGTTCCCAGACCAGAGGTGGCACCAGTGCCAAGTCGGGCTGGTTTGATGGTGAAAAGTGGCTCCTGCAATCTGCCATCCAGACGCGGGGCAGCGGATTTTTGTTTCCAAGAGAAATGGTCCGTGGTTTGTTTTTGGGGGTTTATGGCTGGGCGTGGCCGGCTGGCTCCTTAAAAAGCTCGATATGCAGGATGGTTCCCTGACACAAGGTGGCACCAGTGCCACGTCGGGCGGTTTTCGTAGTACAAAGTGCGTCCTAAAATTTGCCATCCAGAAGAGGGGCAGTTGAGTTTTGTTTGCCAGAGAAAAGGGCCGTGGTTTGTTTTTGGGGGCATATGGCTGAGAGTGGCCGGCTGGCTCCTGAAAAGCTACGATAGGCAGGATGTTTACCAGACCCATGGTGGCACCAGTGCCAAGTTGGGCTGATTTGATAGTACCAAGTGGCTCCTGCAATCTGCCATCCAGAATCGGGGTAGCTTACTTTTGTTTTCCAGGGAAACGGGCCGAGGTTTGTGTCTGGGGGTCTATGGTTGGGAGTGGCCGGCTGGCTCCTTAGAAACCACGATACGCAGCATGGTTCCCAGACAAGAGGTGCCACCAGTGCCAAGTTGGGCTGGTTTGATACTACCAAGTGGTTCCTGCAATCTGCCATTCAGAAGCGGGGCAGCTTACTTTTGTTTGCCAGGGAAACGGACCGTTGTTTGTGTTTGGGGGCCTATGGCTGGGACTAACCGTCTGGCTCCATAAAATCCACGATACGCAGGATGGTTCCCACACCAGAGGTGGCACCAGTGCCAAGTCGGGCTGGTTTGATAGTACCAAGTGGCTCCTGCAATCTGCCATCCAGAAGCGGGGCAGCTTACTTTTGTTTGCCAGGGAAACGGGCCGAGGTTTGTGTCTCGGGGCCTATGGCAGGGAGTGACCGGCGGGCTCCTGAAAGCTACGATAGGCAGGATGGTGACCAGACCCATGGTGGCACCAGTGCCAAGTTGGGCTGGTTTGATAGTACCAAGTGGCTCCTGCAATCTGACATCAAAATATTGGCAGGCGAGTTTTGTTTTCCAGGGAAAAGCGCCGTTGTTTGTGTTTGGGGGCCTGTGGTTGGGAGTGGCCGGCTGGCTCCTTAGAAACCACGATACGCAGGATGGTTCCCAGACCAGAGGTGGCACCAGTGCCAAGTCGGGCTGGTTTGATAGTACCAAGTGGCTCCTGACATCTGCCATCCAGAAGCGGGGCAGCTTACTTTTGTTTGCCACGGAAACGGGCCGTTGTTTGTGTTTGGGGGCCAGTGGCTGGGAGTGGCCGACTGGCTCCTTAGAATCCACGATACGCAGGATGGTTCCCAGACCAGAGGTGGCACCAGTGCCAAGTCGGGCTGGTTTGATAGTACCAAGTGGCTCCTGCAATCTGCCATCCAGAAGCGGGGCAGCTTAATTTTCTTTGCTAGGGAAACGGGCCGAGCTTTGTGTCTGGGGGCCTATGTCTGGGAGTGACCGGCTGGCTCCTGAAAAGTTACGATAGGCAGGATGGTGACCAGACCCATGGTGGCACCAGTGCCAAGTTGGGCTGGTTTGATAGTACCAAGTGGCTCCTGCAATCTGCCATCAAAACGTTGGTAGGCGAGTTTTGTTTTCCAGGGAAAAGCGCCGTTGTTTGTGTTTGGGGGCCTGTGGCTGGGAGTGGCCGGCTGGCTCCTTAGAATCCACGATACGCACCATGGTATCCAGACCCAAGGTGGCACCAGTGCCAAGTTTTGCTGGTTTGATAGTACCAAGTGGTTCCTGCAATCTGCCATCCAGAAGCAGGGCAGCTTACTTTTGTTTGCCAGGGAAACGGGCCGAGGTTTGTGTCTCGGGGCCTATGGCTGCGAGTGACCGGCTGGCTCCTGAAAAGCTACGATAGGCAGGATGGTGACCAGACCCATGGTGGCACCAGTCCCAAGTTGGGCTGGTTTGATAGTACCAAGTGGCTCCAGCAATCTGCCATCAAAATTTGGCAGGCGAGTTTTTTTTTCCAGGGAAAAGCGCCGTTGTTGTGTTTAGGGGCCTGTGGCTGGGAGTGGCCGGCTGGCTCCTTAGAATCCACCATACGCAGGATGGTTCCCAGACCCAAGGTGGCACCAGTGCCTAGTCGGGATAGTTTGATGGTGCAAAGTGGCTCCTGCAATCTGCCATCCAGAAGCGGGGCAGGTTACTTTTGTTTGCCAGGGAAAAGGGCCGAGCTTTGTGTCTCGGTGCCTATGGCTGGGAGTGACCGGCTGGCTCCTGAAAAGCTACGATAGGCAGGATGGTGACCAGACCCAAGGTGGCACCAGTGCCAAGTTGGGCTGGTTTGATAGTACCAAGTGGCTCCTGCAATCTGCCATCAAAAAGTTGGCAGGCGAGTTTTGTTTTCCAGGGAAAAGCGCCGTTGTTTGTGTTTGGGGGCCTGTGGCTGGGAGTGGCCGGCTGGCTCATTAGAATCCACGATACGCAGGATGGTTCCCAGACTTGTCGTGGCACCAGTGCCAAGTCGGGCTGGTTTGATAGTACCAAGTGGATCCTGCAATCTGCCATCCAGAAGCGGGGCAGCTTACTTTTGTTTGCCAGGGAAACGGGCCGAGGATTTGTCTGGGGGCCTATGGCTGGGAGTGACCGGCTGGCTCCTGAAAAGCTACGATAGGCAGGATGGTGACCAGACCCATGGTGGCAGCAGTGCCAAGTTGGGCTGGTTTGATAGTACCAAGTGGCTCCTGCAATCTGCCATCAAAAAGTTGGCAGGCGAGTTTTGTTTTCCAGGGAAAAGCGCCGTTGTTTGTGTTTGGGAGCCTGTGGCTGGGAGTGGCCGGCCACCTCTTTAGAATCCACGATACGCAGGATGGTTCCCAGACCAGTGGTGGCACCAGTGCCAAGTCGGGCTGGTTTGATAGTAACAAGTGCGTCCTACAATCTGCCATCCAGAAGCGGGGCAGCTTACTTTTGTTTTCCAGGGAAACGGGCCGAGGTTTTTGTCTGGGGGCCTATGGCTGGGAGTGACCGGCTGGCTCGTGAAAAGCTACGATAGGCAGGATGGTGACCAGACCCATGGCGGCACCAGTGCCAAGTTGGGCTGGTTTGATAGTACCAAGTGGCTCCTGCAATCTGCCATCAAAACGTTGGCAGGCGAGATTTGTTTTCCAGGGAAAAGCGCCGTTGTTTGTGTTTGGGAGCCTGTGGCAGGGAGTGGCCGGCTGGCTCCTTAGAATCCACGATACGCAGGATGGTTCCCAGACCAGAGGTGGCACCAGTGCCAAGTCGGGCTGGTTTGATAGTACCAAGTGGATCCTGCAATCTGCCATCCAGAAGCGGGGCAGCTTACTTTTGTTTGCCAGGGAAACGGGCCGAGCTTTGTGTCTGGGGGCCTATGGCTGGGAGTGACCGGCTGGCTCCTGAAAAGCTACGATAGGCAGGATGGTGACCAGACCCATGGTGGCACCAGTGCCAAGTTGGGCTGGTTTGATAGTACCAAGTGGCTCCTGCAATCTGCCATCAAAAAGTTGGCAGGCAAGTTTTCTTTACCAGGGAATAGCGCCGTTGTTTTTGTTTGGGGGCCTATGGCTGGGAGTGTCCGGCTGGCTCCTTAGAATCCACGATACGCAGGATGGTTCCTAGACTTGACGTGGCACCAGTGCCAAGTTGGGCTGGTTTGATAGTACCAAGTGCGTCCTGCAATCTGCCATCCAGAAGTGGGGTAGCTTACTTTTGTTTGCCAGGGAAACGGGCCGAGGTTTGTGTCTCGGGGCATATGGCTGGGAGTGACCGGCTGGCTCCTGAAAAGCTACGATAGGCAGGATGGTGACCAGACCCATGGTGGCACCAGTGCCAAGTTGGGCTGGTTTGATAGTACCAAGTGGCTCCTGCAATCTGCCATCAAAAAGTTGGCAGGCGAGTTTGTTATCCAGGGAAAAGCGCCGTTGTTTGTGCCTGGGGCCCTATGGCCTGGAGTGGACGGATGGCTAATTAGAATCCACGATACACAGGATGGTTCCCAGACCCATGGTGACACCAGTACCAAGTTGGGCTGGTTTGATAGTACCAAGTGGTTCCTGCAATCAGCCATCCAGAAGCGGGGCAGCTTACTTTTGTTTGCCAGGGAAACGGTCCGAGGATTGTGTCTGGGGGCCTAAGCCTGGAAGTGACCGGCTGGCTCGTGAAAAGCTACGATAGGCAGGATGGTGACCAGACCCATGACGGCACCAGTGCCAAGTTGGGCTGGTTTGATAGTACCAAGTGGCTCCTGCAATCTGCCATCAAAAACTTGGCAGGCGAGTTTTGTTTTCCAGGGAAAAGCGCCGTTGTTTGTGTTTGGGGGCCTGTGGCTGGGAGTGGCCGGCTGGCTCCTTAGAATCCACGATACTCAGCATGGTTCCCAGACCAGAGGTGGCACCAGTGCCAAGTTGGGCTGGTTTGATAGTACCAAGTGGTTGCTGCAATCTGCCATCCAGAAGCGGGGCAGCTTACTTTTGTTTGCCAGGGAAACGGGCCGAGCTTTGTGTCTGGGGGCCTATGGCTGGGAGTGACCGGCTGGCTCCTGAAAAGCTACGATAGGCAGGATGGTGACCAGACCCATGGTGGCACCAGTGCCAAGTTGGGCTGATTTGATAGTACCAAGTGGCTCCTGCAATCTGCCATCTAAAAGTTGGCAGGCGAATTTTGTTTTCCAGGGAAAAGCGCCGTTGTTTGTGTTTGGGGGCCTGTGGCAGGGAGTGGCCGGCTGGCTCCTGAAATGCTACGATAGGCAGGATGGTGACCAGACCCATGGTGGCACCAGTGCCAAGTTGGGCTGGTTTGATAGTACCAAGTGGCTCCGGCAATCTGCCATCAAAAAGTTGGCAGACGAGTTTTGTTTTCCAGGGAAAAGCGCCGTTGTTTGTGTTTGGGGGCCTGTGGCTGGGAGTGGCCGGCTGGCTGCTTAGAATCTACCATACGCAGGATGGTTCCCAGACCAGAGGTGGCACCAGTGCCAAGTCGGGCTGGTTTGATAGTACCAAGTGCGTCCTGCAATCTGCCATCCAGAAGCGGGACAGCTTACTTTTGTTTGTCAGGGAAACGGGCCGAGCTTTGTGTCTCTGGGCCTACGGCTGGGAGTGACCGGCTGGCTCCTGAAATCCTACAATAGGCAGGATGGTTCCCAGACCCATAGTGGCACCAGTGCCAAGTTGGGATGATTTGATAGTACCAAGTGGCTCCTGCAATCTGCCATCAAAAAGTTGGCAGGCGAATTTTTTTTTCCAGGGAAAAGCGCCGTTGTTTGTGTTTGGGGGCCTGTGGCTGGGAGTGGCCGGCTGGCTCCTTAGAATCCATGATACGCAGGATGGTTCCCAGACCAGAGGTGGCACCAGTGCCAAGTCGGGCTGGTTTGATGGTGAAAAGTGGCTCCTGCAATCTGCCATCCAGACGCGGGGCAGCGGATTTTTGTTTCCAAGAGAAATGGTCCGTGGTTTGTTTTTGGGGGTTTATGGCTGGGCGTGGCCGGCTGGCTCCTTAAAAAGCTCGATATGCAGGATGGTTCCCTGACACAAGGTGGCACCAGTGCCACGTCGGGCGGTTTTCGTAGTACAAAGTGCGTCCTAAAATTTGCCATCCAGAAGAGGGGCAGTTGAGTTTTGTTTGCCAGAGAAAAGGGCCGTGGTTTGTTTTTGGGGGCATATGGCTGAGAGTGGCCGGCTGGCTCCTGAAAAGCTACGATAGGCAGGATGTTTACCAGACCCATGGTGGCACCAGTGCCAAGTTGGGCTGATTTGATAGTACCAAGTGGCTCCTGCAATCTGCCATCCAGAATCGGGGTAGCTTACTTTTGTTTTCCAGGGAAACGGGCCGAGGTTTGTGTCTGGGGGTCTATGGTTGGGAGTGGCCGGCTGGCTCCTTAGAAACCACGATACGCAGCATGGTTCCCAGACAAGAGGTGCCACCAGTGCCAAGTTGGGCTGGTTTGATACTACCAAGTGGTTCCTGCAATCTGCCATTCAGAAGCGGGGCAGCTTACTTTTGTTTGCCAGGGAAACGGACCGTTGTTTGTGTTTGGGGGCCTATGGCTGGGACTAACCGTCTGGCTCCATAAAATCCACGATACGCAGGATGGTTCCCACACCAGAGGTGGCACCAGTGCCAAGTCGGGCTGGTTTGATAGTACCAAGTGGCTCCTGCAATCTGCCATCCAGAAGCGGGGCAGCTTACTTTTGTTTGCCAGGGAAACGGGCCGAGGTTTGTGTCTCGGGGCCTATGGCAGGGAGTGACCGGCGGGCTCCTGAAAGCTACGATAGGCAGGATGGTGACCAGACCCATGGTGGCACCAGTGCCAAGTTGGGCTGGTTTGATAGTACCAAGTGGCTCCTGCAATCTGACATCAAAATATTGGCAGGCGAGTTTTGTTTTCCAGGGAAAAGCGCCGTTGTTTGTGTTTGGGGGCCTGTGGTTGGGAGTGGCCGGCTGGCTCCTTAGAAACCACGATACGCAGGATGGTTCCCAGACCAGAGGTGGCACCAGTGCCAAGTCGGGCTGGTTTGATAGTACCAAGTGGCTCCTGACATCTGCCATCCAGAAGCGGGGCAGCTTACTTTTGTTTGCCACGGAAACGGGCCGTTGTTTGTGTTTGGGGGCCAGTGGCTGGGAGTGGCCGACTGGCTCCTTAGAATCCACGATACGCAGGATGGTTCCCAGACCAGAGGTGGCACCAGTGCCAAGTCGGGCTGGTTTGATAGTACCAAGTGGCTCCTGCAATCTGCCATCCAGAAGCGGGGCAGCTTAATTTTCTTTGCTAGGGAAACGGGCCGAGCTTTGTGTCTGGGGGCCTATGTCTGGGAGTGACCGGCTGGCTCCTGAAAAGTTACGATAGGCAGGATGGTGACCAGACCCATGGTGGCACCAGTGCCAAGTTGGGCTGGTTTGATAGTACCAAGTGGCTCCTGCAATCTGCCATCAAAACGTTGGTAGGCGAGTTTTGTTTTCCAGGGAAAAGCGCCGTTGTTTGTGTTTGGGGGCCTGTGGCTGGGAGTGGCCGGCTGGCTCCTTAGAATCCACGATACGCACCATGGTATCCAGACCCAAGGTGGCACCAGTGCCAAGTTTTGCTGGTTTGATAGTACCAAGTGGTTCCTGCAATCTGCCATCCAGAAGCAGGGCAGCTTACTTTTGTTTGCCAGGGAAACGGGCCGAGGTTTGTGTCTCGGGGCCTATGGCTGCGAGTGACCGGCTGGCTCCTGAAAAGCTACGATAGGCAGGATGGTGACCAGACCCATGGTGGCACCAGTCCCAAGTTGGGCTGGTTTGATAGTACCAAGTGGCTCCAGCAATCTGCCATCAAAATTTGGCAGGCGAGTTTTTTTTTCCAGGGAAAAGCGCCGTTGTTGTGTTTAGGGGCCTGTGGCTGGGAGTGGCCGGCTGGCTCCTTAGAATCCACCATACGCAGGATGGTTCCCAGACCCAAGGTGGCACCAGTGCCTAGTCGGGATAGTTTGATGGTGCAAAGTGGCTCCTGCAATCTGCCATCCAGAAGCGGGGCAGGTTACTTTTGTTTGCCAGGGAAAAGGGCCGAGCTTTGTGTCTCGGTGCCTATGGCTGGGAGTGACCGGCTGGCTCCTGAAAAGCTACGATAGGCAGGATGGTGACCAGACCCAAGGTGGCACCAGTGCCAAGTTGGGCTGGTTTGATAGTACCAAGTGGCTCCTGCAATCTGCCATCAAAAAGTTGGCAGGCGAGTTTTGTTTTCCAGGGAAAAGCGCCGTTGTTTGTGTTTGGGGGCCTGTGGCTGGGAGTGGCCGGCTGGCTCATTAGAATCCACGATACGCAGGATGGTTCCCAGACTTGTCGTGGCACCAGTGCCAAGTCGGGCTGGTTTGATAGTACCAAGTGGATCCTGCAATCTGCCATCCAGAAGCGGGGCAGCTTACTTTTGTTTGCCAGGGAAACGGGCCGAGGATTTGTCTGGGGGCCTATGGCTGGGAGTGACCGGCTGGCTCCTGAAAAGCTACGATAGGCAGGATGGTGACCAGACCCATGGTGGCAGCAGTGCCAAGTTGGGCTGGTTTGATAGTACCAAGTGGCTCCTGCAATCTGCCAACAAAAAGTTGGCAGGCGAGTTTTGTTTTCCAGGGAAAAGCGCCGTTGTTTGTGTTTGGGAGCCTGTGGCTGGGAGTGGCCGGCCACCTCTTTAGAATCCACGATACGCAGGATGGTTCCCAGACCAGTGGTGGCACCAGTGCCAAGTCGGGCTGGTTTGATAGTAACAAGTGCGTCCTACAATCTGCCATCCAGAAGCGGGGCAGCTTACTTTTGTTTTCCAGGGAAACGGGCCGAGGTTTTTGTCTGGAGGCCTATGGCTGGGAGTGACCGGCTGGCTCGTGAAAAGCTACGATAGGCAGGATGGTGACCAGACCCATGGCGGCACCAGTGCCAAGTTGGGCTGGTTTGATAGTACCAAGTGGCTCCTGCAATCTGCCATCAAAAAGTTGGCAGGCGAGATTTGTTTTCCAGGGAAAAGCGCCGTTGTTTGTGTTTGGGGGCCTGTGGCAGGGAGTGGCCGGCTGGCTCCTTAGAATCCACGATACGCAGGATGGTTCCCAGACCAGAGGTGGCACCAGTGCCAAGTCGGGCTGGTTTGATAGTACCAAGTGGATCCTGCAATCTGCCATCCAGAAGCGGGGCAGCTTACTTTTGTTTGCCAGGGAAACGGGCCGAGCTTTGTGTCTGGGGGCCTATGGCTGGGAGTGACCGGCTGGCTCCTGAAAAGCTACGATAGGCAGGATGGTGACCAGACCCATGGTGGCACCAGTGCCAAGTTGGGCTGGTTTGATAGTACCAAGTGGCTCCTGCAATCTGCCATCAAAAAGTTGGCAGGCAAGTTTTCTTTACCAGGGAAAAGCGCCGTTGTTTTTGTTTGGGGGCCTATGGCTGGGAGTGTCCGGCTGGCTCCTTAGAATCCACGATACGCAGGATGGTTCCTAGACTTGACGTGGCACCAGTGCCAAGTTGGGCTGGTTTGATAGTACCAAGTGCGTCCTGCAATCTGCCATCCAGAAGTGGGGTAGCTTACTTTTGTTTGCCAGGGAAACGGGCCGAGGTTTGTGTCTCGGGGCATATGGCTGGGAGTGACCGGCTGGCTCCTGAAAAGCTACGATAGGCAGGATGGTGACCAGACCCATGGTGGCACCAGTGCCAAGTTGGGCTGGTTTGATAGTACCAAGTGGCTCCTGCAATCTGCCATCAAAAAGTTGGCAGGCGAGTTTGTTATCCAGGGAAAAGCGCCGTTGTTTGTGCCTGGGGCCCTATGGCCTGGAGTGGACGGATGGCTAATTAGAATCCACGATACACAGGATGGTTCCCAGACCCATGGTGACACCAGTACCAAGTTGGGCTGGTTTGATAGTACCAAGTGGTTCCTGCAATCAGCCATCCAGAAGCGGGGCAGCTTACTTTTGTTTGCCAGGGAAACGGTCCGAGGATTGTGTCTGGGGGCCTAAGCCTGGAAGTGACCGGCTGGCTCGTGAAAAGCTACGATAGGCAGGATGGTGACCAGACCCATGACGGCACCAGTGCCAAGTTGGGCTGGTTTGATAGTACCAAGTGGCTCCTGCAATCTGCCATCAAAAACTTGGCAGGCGAGTTTTGTTTTCCAGGGAAAAGCGCCGTTGTTTGTGTTTGGGGGCCTGTGGCTGGGAGTGGCCGGCTGGCTCCTTAGAATCCACGATACTCAGCATGGTTCCCAGACCAGAGGTGGCACCAGTGCCAAGTTGGGCTGGTTTGATAGTACCAAGTGGTTGCTGCAATCTGCCATCCAGAAGCGGGGCTGCTTACTTTTGTTTGCCAGGGAAACGGGCCGAGGTTTGTGTCTGGGGGCCTATGGCTGGGAGTGACCGGCTGGCTCCTGAAAAGCTACGATAGGCAGGATGGTGACCAGACCCATGGTGGCACCAGTGCCAAGTTGGGCTGATTTGATAGTACCAAGTGGCTCCTGCAATCTGCCATCTAAAAGTTGGCAGGCGAATTTTGTTTTCCAGGGAAAAGCGCCGTTGTTTGTGTTTGGGGGCCTGTGGCAGGGAGTGGCCGGCTGGCTCCTGAAAAGCTACGATAAGCAGGATGGTGACCAGACCCATGGTGGCACCAGTGCCAAGTTGGGCTGGTTTGATAGTACCAAGTGGCTCCGGCAATCTGCCATCAAAAAGTTGGCAGACGAGTTTTGTTTTCCAGGGAAAAGCGCCGTTGTTTGTGTTTGGGGGCCTGTGGCTGGGAGTGGCCGGCTGGCTGCTTAGAATCTACCATACGCAGGATGGTTCCCAGACCAGAGGTGGCACCAGTGCCAAGTCGGGCTGGTTTGATAGTACCAAGTGCGTCCTGCAATCTGCCATCCAGAAGCGGGACAGCTTACTTTTGTTTGTCAGGGAAACGGGCCGAGCTTTGTGTCTCTGGGCCTACGGCTGGGAGTGACTGGCTGGCTCCTGAAAAGCTACGATAGGCAGGATGGTGACCAGACCCATGGTGGCACCAGTGCCAAGTTGGGCTGGTTTGATAGTACCAAGTGGCTCCTGCAATCTGCCATCAAAAAGTTGGCAGGCACGTTTTGTTTTCCAGGGAAAAGTGCCGTTGTTTTTGTCTGGGGGCCTATGGCTGGGAGTGGCCGGCTGGCTCCTTAGAATCCACGATACGCAGGATGGTTCCCAGACCTGAGGTGGCACCAGTGCCAAGTTGGGCTGGTTTGATAGTACCAAGTGCGTCCTGCAATCTGCCATCCAGAAGCGGGGTAGCTTACTTTTGTTTGCCAGGGAAACGGGCCGAGCTTTGTGTCTGGGGGCCTATGGCTGGGAGTGACCGGCTGGCTCCTGAAAAGCTACGATAGGCAGGATGGTGACCAGACCCATGGTGGCACCAGTGCCAAGTTGGGCTGGTTTGATAGTACCAAGTGGCTCCTGCAATCTGCCATCAAAAAGTTGGCAGGCGAGTTTGTTATCCAGGGAAAAGCGCCGTTGTTTGTGCCTGGGGCCCTATGGCCTGGAGTGGACGGATGGCTAATTAGAATCCACGATACACAGGATGGTTCCCAGACCCATGGTGACACCAGTACCAAGTTGGGCTGGTTTGATAGTACCAAGTGGTTCCTGCAATCAGCCATCCAGAAGCGGGGCAGCTTACTTTTGTTTGCCAGGGAAACGGTCCGAGGATTGTGTCTGGGGGCCTAAGCCTGGAAGTGACCGGCTGGCTCGTGAAAAGCTACGATAGGCAGGATGGTGACCAGACCCATGACGGCACCAGTGCCAAGTTGGGCTGGTTTGATAGTACCAAGTGGCTCCTGCAATCTGCCATCAAAAACTTGGCAGGCGAGTTTTGTTTTCCAGGGAAAAGCGCCGTTGTTTGTGTTTGGGGGCCTGTGGCTGGGAGTGGCCGGCTGGCTCCTTAGAATCCACGATACTCAGCATGGTTCCCAGACCAGAGGTGGCACCAGTGCCAAGTTGGGCTGGTTTGATAGTACCAAGTGGTTGCTGCAATCTGCCATCCAGAAGCGGGGCTGCTTACTTTTGTTTGCCAGGGAAACGGGCCGAGGTTTGTGTCTGGGGGCCTATGGCTGGGAGTGACCGGCTGGCTCCTGAAAAGCTACGATAGGCAGGATGGTGACCAGACCCATGGTGGCACCAGTGCCAAGTTGGGCTGATTTGATAGTACC
Organism: Melospiza melodia melodia; assembly: GCF_035770615.1. Classification (NCBI taxonomy): domain Eukaryota; kingdom Metazoa; phylum Chordata; class Aves; order Passeriformes; family Passerellidae; genus Melospiza; species Melospiza melodia. Next base: position 85,700,860 of record NC_086196.1, on the reverse strand, counting down.
AAGTGGCTCCTGCAATCTGCCATCTAAAAGTTGGCAGGCGAATTTTGTTTTCCAGGGAAAAGCGCCGTTGTTTGTGTTTGGGGGCCTGTGGCAGGGAGTGGCCGGCTGGCTCCTGAAAAGCTACGATAAGCAGGATGGTGACCAGACCCATGGTGGCACCAGTGCCAAGTTGGGCTGGTTTGATAGTACCAAGTGGCTCCGGCAATCTGCCATCAAAAAGTTGGCAGACGAGTTTTGTTTTCCAGGGAAAAGCGCCGTTGTTTGTGTTTGGGGGCCTGTGGCTGGGAGTGGCCGGCTGGCTGCTTAGAATCTACCATACGCAGGATGGTTCCCAGACCAGAGGTGGCACCAGTGCCAAGTCGGGCTGGTTTGATAGTACCAAGTGCGTCCTGCAATCTGCCATCCAGAAGCGGGACAGCTTACTTTTGTTTGTCAGGGAAACGGGCCGAGCTTTGTGTCTCTGGGCCTACGGCTGGGAGTGACTGGCTGGCTCCTGAAAAGCTACGATAGGCAGGATGGTGACCAGACCCATGGTGGCACCAGTGCCAAGTTGGGCTGGTTTGATAGTACCAAGTGGCTCCTGCAATCTGCCATCAAAAAGTTGGCAGGCACGTTTTGTTTTCCAGGGAAAAGTGCCGTTGTTTTTGTTTGGGGGCCTATGGCTGGGAGTGGCCGGCTGGCTCCTTAGAATCCACGATACGCAGGATGGTTCCCAGACCTGAGGTGGCACCAGTGCCAAGTTGGGCTGGTTTGATAGTACCAAGTGCGTCCTGCAATCTGCCATCCAGAAGCGGGGTAGCTTACTTTTGTTTGCCAGGGAAACGGGCCGAGCTTTGTGTCTGGGGGCCTATGGCTGGGAGTGACCGGCTGGCTCCTGAAAAGCTACGATAGGCAGGATGGTGACCAGACCCATGGTGGCACCAGTGCCAAGTTGGGCTGGTTTGATAGTACCAAGTGGCTCCTGCAATCTGCCATCAAAAACTTGGCAGGCGAGTTTGTTATCCAGGGAAAAGCGCCGTTGTTTGTGTTTCGGGGCCTGTGGCTGGGAGTGGCCGGCTGGCTCCTTAGAATCCATGATACGCAGGATGGTTCCCAGACCAGAGGTGGCACCAGTGCCAAGTCGGGCTGGTTTGATGGTGAAAAGTGGCTCCAGCAATCTGCCATCCAGAAGCGGGATAACTTACTTTTGTTTGCCAGGGAAACGGGCCGAGCTTTGTGTCTGGGGGCCTATGGCTGGGAGTGACCGGCTGGCTCCTGAAAAGCTACGATAGGCAGGATGGTGACCAGACCCATGGTGGCACCAGTGTCAAGGTGGGCTGGTTTGATAGTACCAAGTGGCTCCGGCAATCTGCCATCAAAATTTGGCAGGCGAGTTTTGTTTTCCAGGGAAAAGCGCCGTTGTTTGTGTTTGGGGGCCTGTGGGTGGGAGTGGCCGGATGGCTAATTAGAATCCACGATACGCAGCATGGTTCCCAGACCTGAGGTGGCACCAGTGCCAAGTTGGGCTAGTTTGATGGTGCAAAGTGGCTCCTGCAATCTGCCATCCAGAAGCGGGGCAGCTTGCTTTTGTTTGCCAGGGAAACGGGCCGAGGTTTGTGTCTGGGGGCCTATGGCTGGGAGTGACCGGCTGGCTCCTGAAAAGCTACGATAGGCAGGATGGTGACCAGACCCATGGTGGCACCAGTGCCAAGTTGGGCTGGTTTGATAGTAAAAAGTGGCTCCTGCAATCTGCCATCAAAAAGTTGGCAGGCGAGTTTTGTTTTCCAGGGAAAAGCGCCGTTGTTTGTGTTTGGGGGCCTGTGGCTGGGAGTGGCCGGCTGGCTGCTTAGAATCCACGATACGCAGGATGGTTCCCAGACGTGAGGTGGCGCCAGTGCCAAGTCGGGCTGGTTTGATACTACCAAGTGCGTCCTGCAATCTGCCATCCAGAAGCGGGACAGCTTACTTTTGCTTGCCAGGGAAACGGGCCGAGGTTTGTGTCTCGGGGCCTATGGCTGGGAGTGACCGGCTGGCTCCTGAAAAGCTACGATAGGCAGGATGGTGACCAGACCCATGGTGGCACCAGTGCCAAGTAGGGCTGATTTGATAGTACCAAGTGGCTCCTGCAATCTGCCATCAAAAATTGGCAGGCGAGTTTTGTTTTCCAGGGAAAAGCGCCGTTGTTTGTGTTTGGGGGCCTGTGGGTGGGAGTGGCCGGATGGCTAATTAGAATCCACGATACGCAGCATGGTTCCCAGACCTGAGGTGGCACCAGTGCCAAGTCGGGCTAGTTGGATGGTGCAAAGTGGCTCCTGCAATCTGCCATCCAGAAGCGGGGCAGCTTACTTTTGTTTGCCAGGGAAACGGGCCGAGGTTTGTGTCTGGGGGCCTAGGGCTGGGAGTGACCGGCTGGCTCCTGAAAAGCTACGATAGGCAGGATGGTGACCAGACCCATGGTGGCACCACTGCCAAGTTGGGCTGATTTGATAGTACCAAGTGGCTCCTGCAATCTGCCATCAAAAAGTCGGCAGGCGAGTTTTGTTTTCCAGGGAAAAGCGCCGTTGTTTGTGTCTGGGGGCCTGTGGCTGGGAGTGACCGGCTGGCTCCTTAGAATCCACGATACGCAGGATGGTTCCCAGACCCAAGGTGGCACCAGTGCCAAGTTGGGCTGGTTTGATAGTACCAAGTGCGTCCTGCAATCTGCCATCCAGAAGCGGGGCAGCTTACTTTTGTTTGCCAGGGAAACGGGTCGAGCTTTGTGTCTGGGGGCCTATGGCTGGGAGTGGCCGGCTGGCTCCTTAGAATCTACGATACGCAGGATGGTTCCCAGACCTGAGGTGGCACCAGTGCCAAGTCGGGCTGGTTTGATAGTACCAAGTGCGTCCTGCAATCTGCCATCCAGAAGCGGGGTAGCTTACTTTTGTTTGCCAGGGAAACGGGCCGAGGTTTTTGTCTCGGGGCCTATGGCTGGGAGTGACCGGCTGGCTCCTGAAAAGCTACGATAGGCAGGATGTTGACCAGACCCATGGTGGCACCAGTGCCAAGTTCGGCTTGTTTGATAGTACCAAGTGACTCCTGCAATCTGCCATCAAAATGTTGGCAGGCGAATTTTGTTTTCCAGGGAAAAGCGCCGTTGTTTGTGTTTGGGGGCCTGTGGCAGGGAGTGGCCGGCTGGCTCCTGAAAAGCTACGATAGGCAGGATGGTGACCAGACCCATGGTGGCACCAGTGCCAAGTTGGGCTGGTTTGATAGTACCAAGTGGCTCCTGCAATCTGCCATCCAGAAGCGGGGCAGCTGAGTTTTGTTTGCCAGAGAAAAAGGCTGTGGTTTGTGTTTGGGGGCCTGTGGCTGGCAGTGGCCGGCTGGCTCCTGAAAATCCACGATACGCAGGATGGTTCCCAGACCCAAGGTGGCACCAGTGCCAAGTGGGGCTCGTTTGACAGTGTCAAGTGCCTCCTGCAATCTCCCATCCAGAAGCGGGGCAGCTGAGTTTTTTTTGCCAGGGAAACGTACCTTTGTTTTTGATTGGGGTCTGTGGCCAAGAGTGGTCGGCTGTCTCCTGACAATCCACAATACGCAGGATGGTTCCCAGACCCAAGGTGGCACCAGTGCCAAGTCGGGCTGGTTTGATAGTACCAAGTGTCTCCTGCAATCTGCCATCCAGAAGCGGGGCAGCTGAGTTTTGTTTGCCAGAGAAAAGGGCCGTGGGTTGTGTTTGGGGGCATATGGCTGGGAGTGGCCACCTGGCTCCTTAAAATGCACGATACGCCGCATGGTAACCAGACGCAAGGTGGCACCAGTGCCAAGTCAGGCTGTTTTTGTAGTACCCAGTGGCTCCTGCAATTTGCCATCCACAAGCGGGGCAGTTGAATTTTGTTTGCTAGAGAAAAGGGCTGTGGTTTGTGTTTGGGGGCCTATGGCTGAGAGTGGCCGGCTGGCCCCTGAAAATCAACGATAGGCAGGATGGTTCCCAGATCCAAGGTGGCACCAGTGCCAAGTGAGGCTGGTTGTATGGTTCAAAGTGACTCCTGCAATCTGCCATCCAGAAGCGGGACAGCTGAGTTTTTTTTGCCAGAGAAAAGGTCCATGGTTTCTTTTTGGGGCATACGGCTGGGAATTGCCGGCTGGCTCCTTAAAATGCTCGATACACAGGATGGTTCCCAGAGCCAAGGTGGCACCACTGCCAAGTCGGGCTCTTTTTGTAGTACCAAGTGCGTCCTGCAATTTGCCATTCAGAAGAGGGGCAGTTGAGTTTTGTTTGCCAGAGAAAAGGGCCAAAGTTTGTGTTTGGGGGCATATGGCTGGGAATGACCGGCTGGCCCCTGAAAATCCACGATACGCCGGATGGTTCCCAGATCCAAGGTGGTACCATTACCAAGTCGGGCTGGTTTGATAGTCCCAAGTGGCTCCTGCAAACTGCCATCCAGAAGCGGGGCAGCTGAGTTTTGTTTGCCAGGGAAATGGGCCGTTGTTTGTGTTTGGGGGCCTGTGGCTGGGAGTGTTCGGCTGGTTCCTGAATATGTACGATACGCAGGATTGTTCCCAGATCCAAGGTGGCAGCAGTGCCATGTTGTGCTGGTGTGATAGTCCCAAGTGGCTCCTGCAATCTGCCATCCAGAAGTGGGGCAGCTGATTTTTGTTTGCCAGAGAAAAGGTCCGTGGTTTGTTTTTGGGGGCATATGGCTGAGAGTGGCCGGCTGGCCCCTGAAAATCCACGATACACAGGATGGTTCCCAGATCCAAGGTGGCACCTGTGCCAAGTCGGGCTGATTTGATAGTACTAAGTAGCTCCTGCAATCTGCCATGCAGAAGCGGGGCAGCTTACTTTTGTTTGCCAGGGAAACGGGCCGAGTTTTGTGTTTGGGGGCCTATGGCTGAGAGTGACCGGCTGGCTCCTGAAAAGCTACTATAGGCAGGATGGTGACCAGACCCATGGTGGCACCAGTGCCAAGTTGGGCTGGTTTGATAGTACCAAGTGGTTCCTGCAATCTGCCATCCAGAAGCAGGGCAGCTGAGTTTTGTTTGCCAGAGAAAAAGGCTGTGGTTTGTGTTTGGGGGCCTGTGGCTGGCAGTGGCCGGCTGGCTCCTGAAAATCCACGATACGCAGCATGGTTCCCAGACCCAAGGTGGCACCAGTGCCAAGTTGGGCTGGTTTGATAGTACCAAGTGGCTCCTGCAATCTTCCATGATCACGTGGAGAAATACTTTCTGGTTTCAGCCTCATGCTCTTTCTTCTCTCCCTCAACTTCTCTATCACCTCTCATCTGGTTCACATGCGCTGTCTTCAAGGTCCACAGGCTACTTTTCACAGAATCTTCTGGCCTGATGAAGTAAGAATGATGAATAGAACAGAGCTGGGATCTATTTTCCAGTTTGGATAAAATGCATTCTGCACACAAATCCAAGGAGAACGGGCTGCCCCGATGCCCAGAAAATCTTTCACTCCTGCTAGTGTTCTACGTCAACCGCAACTTAGTCTGAAAGAAAAGCTTTTTCTCTGAGAGCATCTGAGAGGTTTGCATGAAGCACTGATATCTGACATATGCAATTTTGAATAGGAGAGGAAAAAGAAAATGGCAAGGAGTTTTTAATTTTAGTGGTTTCAATTTTAATTTCCGTGCACTTTTTCAAAACTTGTCAGCTCAAATGCCCATCAACATCTTTTAGTCATCTGTAAGTCAGTATTCATATAAAATGTGCTTCAAATCCAAAGAATTTCAAATTTGCACTCCAAGCTTCTATGCCTAGATTTATGATTTCCTACACATATTAGATGAAAGGAAGGCCTTTTTTACTGTGGGAGTGCTGGAACACTGGAACAGGTTGCCCAGAGAAGTTGTGGGTGTCCCATCCCTGAAAGTATTCAAGGTCACCTTGGACAGGGCTTGGAGCAGCAACAAAGGAGAAGCTTGATGGTAGAGAAACAAAGTTGGACTATAGAAGAAACTCGGATTGAAGTATAGGATCAAGTTTTCTCTCAGCTCTTGGGGTAAATTCAAAGTTGTACAAAATGACATTTATCTGTGCTATTCACTACTGTAACAGAAAGTTTCATGAAAACTGTACAGAAGATAGTAAATTTTAAAAGAGATAAGAATTACAGCATAAAATCCATGGGATAGGTTACAACATGAGACACTCTCTAAGAGAAAATCTCTGTGTTTCAGCACTTCATCAGGGTAAGATTTCATGAAGTGCCAAAGAAGGCGGCAAAATATCATTCGGGACATTATTTACTGGAATTCAGCCTGGCCATTAGTAGGAACTGCCTTTGAACATATCATGTAGATATACCACACACACTTTCCCTTCACTGAAAAATTACTGTTTACAACAAATAAGCAATTGACGATCAAAATTGATTGAAAGCATCTTAAACATGTCAAGTATTTCATTGTAGATGATCTGTGATCCAAATGCTTCTTCCACCTTCGAGAGGGACAGAAGAATTCTTCCATATCATGATGGTTTAAAATTGTATCAACCAATGTTTTCTGCTGAAAAGATATCATCTATTTTTTTCTATTTTTGGAAGAAAATATTCCTAGACATACAACAGGTGAGAACTAAGTAATTTTAAAGAAACAAATGAAATGAAAATATTCTGTAAATAGAATGAAATGAAAAGCTGTGTTTTAAATAGGAGCTAAATATTAAACAGAATTTTTGTACCAGGCATTTGAATTACTGCACCAGCTCTTTTGCCCATCAAGAGAGGCATTTAGCATTTCAGTCTTTTCCAAGGTGTTCATGATCTGCTATGCTGATCTCTGTGTGTGCCTAGGTGTGTGTGGAGGGGGGGGCATATGAAGGGGAGTGTGTATGTTTGCTTTACAATTGTTGTGGCAGATTCATGCCTCAGCTCCACATTTTGTTTTAAAAAGGTCACACCGAGTGGATATGAAGTTTACTATCAACAAGAGATCGATTCCCAAATCATCCATTTGACTCTCCCTTATAAATCATGTGCTTTGTTGCATATTTTATCAAATATACTTTCAAGCCAGATGGAGGAAGGAGGATGTGGGAATCCCTCCACCATCTTGCAACTTTTATGTAAGTAGGTTTTCAAGAAAATCATCATTTCTCTTTTAAATATGTCTGGAACAGGCATGATGGTAGTGTCAACCTGTTGGAGTTTTTGTTGCTGGAAGAAGTTGTACAAAAGGATTGGTTTTTACATTGACCAGTTACTGAATCAAGCGCAGGAATACATTGGAAATTTAGCTGGGGGTTCCTTTTCCCAGCAGACTACTTCTAGAACGAGCTTGTACACTGAAGCTGACTCTTTTGCTCTCTTTTTGTTTCTTTCCTATTTTCTTGGCTTCTTTGCCACTATCTAGACAATTTTGGAACTTTGTTCCCAACTAAAATGGTTTCAATAGTCTGATTGTGATCATACATTTTTACAAGGAATTTTTAAAATCTTTCCTCGAGTCCAGAAAGTCAAGGACTTAGATCTTTTTCTTCCCTTATCAATATTGCCATGAAATTGATAAATAAAGACCAACTCTTTATTTTTGTTTTTAACCCACGTAGATAATTCCCATCCATTAATCCATTTTGTGGACCAATAGCTGCCATTCTGATGGAAGCTGTCACTTCTTAACAATAGGCATTCTGTGACTATGTTGACAGCACTTTGGGTGAAGATCCTAACTGGTCTTAGATATACATAGGGAGAAATTTGCTCAGCCAGTGTCAGTCTTAAGCATGCGTATCAGAAGATCTTTCTAGAGCTGGGAATTTTCCCATGAAAGGGATTCAGTTAGGGAAGAGACACTTGTGCCAGAGTTTTACATTCTTCTTGAACACTGCTTAAGGAACTTAGATGCCATGTCCATTTGGATCTCTGTCTGCACAGAACTTTGTCATGCCAGTGCTTTGAAATGCATCTTGAAGAGAATTCACTAGCACAGAATGAAAGAGAGTGGAAGGGGTTGGTGGGGCTAACCAGGCCCAACCCCCCTGCCTAAACCAGGATACCTAGAGCCTCTTGCCCAGGATTCTATCTGGGTGTACTTTTAATGTCTTCAAAGATCCAGGCTCCACAATCTTTCTGGGCAGTCTGTGCCGTGGTTCAGTCACCCTGACAGTAAAGAAACATTTACTGATGTTCAAAGGCAATCTCCTGTATTTCAGTGTGTGCCCACTGCCTCTTGTCTTTTCCCTCAGCATCACTGAAAAGACACTGATTCCCTCCCCTTTGCACTATTGCTTCCATATGTATGTGTGATGCCATGTAGAGGTATGTCAAAAACCTCCCTGAAGCCCAGGCAGATAATATTCCCTTCATCTACCAGTCAAGTTGATTCATCAGAGGAGTTTAAAGTGATGTTCAGCATGAAATTCCCCTGAAAAATCATGCTAACTACATTATTTGGTCATCTGTCATGTGCCTGGCAAGGATTTCCAGGAAGAGCTGCTTCATCAACTTCCTGGGGATAAAAAAGAGGCTGGCTGGTTTGTACTATGGCGAGTCCTCTTAATTGCCTTTTTTGAAGATGGGTGTCATTTGCTAACATCCACTCTTTAGCCTCTCTTGTCGTCTACATCTTAGCAAAACGCTTTTCCACTATGTCTGGCTAGGAAAAACTGTGCCAGCACAGAAAACATCTCCCATCGTGTTCTAGAAGTTGCACGGATGTCTGCCAAGTGTTTGGCAGGAAGAAAAGAAAAGTTGTCCAAAACAGCTTCCAATCGAATGTTCCTGTGATTGGAAAAGTCAGGAGAGTGCAAAGGTACTGTTTTCTATCAGTTGGCAAGGTGCGCACACAATCCCAGTGTTGTACAGCTTGCTTCTTCACCTTCCCGAAGCTGCCGCTCTCGCCGGCTGCCGGAGCCCAAGAAGCGGCTTCTTCGCGCAAAGACGATTGTGCCGCTCACAGGGCTCTCCTTAGCGCGGCTTCTGCCGAAAGACGCCCGGCAGCGGCTCTTACCTCCGGAGAGCATCCTACCTTCGTCTTTAGCTCCTCTTCTCATCTACACCTCGGCAAAAAGCTTCTCCACTATGTCTGGCTAGGAAAAACTGTGCCAGCACAGAAAACATCTCCCATCGTGTTCTAGAAGTTGCACGGATGTCTGCCAAGTGTTTGGCAGGAAGAAAAGAAAAGTTGTCCAAAACAGCTTCCAATCGAATGTTCCTGTGATTGGAAAAGTCAGGAGAGTGCAAAGGTACTGTTTTCTATCAGTTGGCAAGGTGCGCACACAATCCCAGTGTTGTACAGCTTGCTTCTTCACCTTCCCGAAGCTGCCACTCTCAGGAGGTAAGAGCCGCTGCCGGGCGTCTTTCGGCAGAAGCTGCGCTAAGGAGAGCACTGTGAGTGGCACAATCGTCTTTGCGCGAAGAAGCCGCTTCTTGGGCTCCGGCAGCCGGCGAAAGCGGCAGCTTCGGGAAGGTGAAGAAGCAAGCTGTACAACACTGGGATTGTGTGCGCACCTTGCCAACTGATAGAAAACAGTACCTTTGCACTCTCCTGACTTTTCCAATCACAGGAACATTCGATTGGAAGCTGTTTTGGACAACTTTTCTTTTCTTCCTGCCAAACACTTGGCAGACATCCGTGCAACTTCTAGAACACGATGGGAGATGTTTTCTGTGCTGGCACAGTTTTTCCTAGCCAGACATAGTGGAAAAGCGTTTTGCTAAGATGTAGACTACAAAAGACGCGAAAGACGAAGGTAGGATGCTTTCCGGAGGTAAGAGCCGCTGCCGGGCGTCTTTCGGCAGAAGCCGCGCTAAGGAGAGCCCTGTGAGCGGCACAATCGTCTTTGCGCGAAGAAGCCGCTTCTTGGGCTCCGGCAGCCGGCGAGAGCGGCAGCTTCGGGAAGGTGAAGAAGCAAGCTGTACAACACTGGGATTGTGTGCGCACCTTGCCAACTGATAGAAAACAGTACCTTTGCACTCTCCTGACTTTTCCAATCACAGGAACATTCGATTGGAAGCTGTTTTGGACAACTTTTCTTTTCTTCCTGCCAAACACTTGGCAGACATCCGTGCAACTTCTAGAACACGATGGGAGATGTTTTCTGTGCTGGCACAGTTTTTCCTAGCCAGACATATTGGAAAAGCTTTTTGCCGAGGTGTAGATGAGAAGAGGAGCTAAAGACGAAGGTAGGATGCTCTCCGGAGGTAAGAGCCGCTGCCGGGCGTCTTTCGGCAGAAGCCGCGCTAAGGAGAGCCCTGTGAGCGGCACAATCGTCTTTGCGCGAAGAAGCCGCTTCTTGGGCTCCGGCAGCCGGCGAGAGCGGCAGCTTCGGGAAGGTGAAGAAGCAAGCTGTACAACACTGGGATTGTGTGCGCACCTTGCCAACTGATAGAAAACAGTACCTTTGCACTCTCCTGACTTTTCCAATCACAGGAACATTCGATTGGAAGCTGTTTTGGACAACTTTTCTTTTCTTCCTGCCAAACACTTGGCAGACATCCGTGCAACTTCTAGAACACGATGGGAGATGTTTTCTGTGCTGGCACAGTTTTTCCTAGCCAGACATAGTGGAAAAGCTTTTTGCCGAGGTGTAGATGAGAAGAGGAGCTAAAGACGAAGGTAGGATGCTCTCCGGAGGTAAGAGCCGCTGCCGGGCGTCTTTCGGCAGAAGCCGCGCTAAGGAGAGCCCTGTGAGCGGCACAATCGTCTTTGCGCGAAGAAGCCGCTTCTTGGGCTCCGGCAGCCGGCGAGAGCGGCAGCTTCGGGAAGGTGAAGAAGCAAGCTGTACAACACTGGGATTGTGTGCGCACCTTGCCAACTGATAGAAAACAGTACCTTTGCACTCTCCTGACTTTTCCAATCACAGGAACATTCGATTGGAAGCTGTTTTGGACAACTTTTCTTTTCTTCCTGCCAAACACTTGGCAGACATCCGTGCAACTTCTAGAACACGATGGGAGATGTTTTCTGTGCTGGCACAGTTTTTCCTAGCCAGACATAGTGGAGAAGCTTTTTGCCGAGGTGTAGATGAGAAGAGGAGCTAAAGACGAAGGTAGGATGCTCTCCGGAGGTAAGAGCCGCTGCCGGGCGTCTTTCGGCAGAAGCCGCGCTAAGGAGAGCCCTGTGAGCGGCACAATCGTCTTTGCGCGAAGAAGCCGCTTCTTGGGCTCCGGCAGCCGGCGAGAGCGGCAGCTTCGGGAAGGTGAAGAAGCAAGCTGTACAACACTGGGATTGTGTGCGCACCTTGCCAACTGATAGAAAACAGTACCTTTGCACTCTCCTGACTTTTCCAATCACAGGAACATTCGATTGGAAGCTGTTTTGGACAACTTTTCTTTTCTTCCTGCCAAACACTTGGCAGACATCCGTGCAACTTCTAGAACACGATGGGAGATGTTTTCTGTGCTGGCACAGTTTTTCCTAGCCAGACATAGTGGAAAAGCGTTTTGCTAAGATGTAGACGACAAGAGAGGCTAAAGAGTGGATGTTAGCAAATGACACCCATCTTCAAAAAAGGCAATTAAGAGGACTCGCCATAGTACAAACCAGCCAGCCTCTTTTTTATCCCCAGGAAGTTGATGAAGCAGCTCTTCCTGGAAATCCTTGCCAGGCACATGACAGATGACCAAATAATGTAGTTAGCATGATTTTTCAGGGGAATTTCATGCTGAACATCACTTTAAACTCCTCTGATGAATCAACTTGACTGGTAGATGAAGGGAATATTATCTGCCTGGGCTTCAGGGAGGTTTTTGACATACCTCTACATGGCATCACACATACATATGGAAGCAATAGTGCAAAGGGGAGGGAATCAGTGTCTTTTCAGTGATGCTGAGGGAAAAGACAAGAGGCAGTGGGCACACACTGAAATACAGGAGATTGCCTTTGAACATCAGTAAATGTTTCTTTACTGTCAGGGTGACTGAACCACGGCACAGACTGCCCAGAAAGATTGTGGAGCCTGGATCTTTGAAGACATTAAAAGTACACCCAGATAGAATCCTGGGCAAGAGGCTCTAGGTATCCTGGTTTAGGCAGGGGGGTTGGGCCTGGTTAGCCCCACCAACCCCTTCCACTCTCTTTCATTCTGTGCTAGTGAATTCTCTTCAAGATGCATTTCAAAGCACTGGCATGACAAAGTTCTGTGCAGACAGAGATCCAAATGGACATGGCATCTAAGTTCCTTAAGCAGTGTTCAAGAAGAATGTAAAACTCTGGCACAAGTGTCTCTTCCCTAACTGAATCCCTTTCATGGGAAAATTCCCAGCTCTAGAAAGATCTTCTGATACGCATGCTTAAGACTGACACTGGCTGAGCAAATTTCTCCCTATGTATATCTAAGACCAGTTAGGATCTTCACCCAAAGTGCTGTCAACATAGTCACAGAATGCCTATTGTTAAGAAGTGACAGCTTCCATCAGAATGGCAGCTATTGGTCCACAAAATGGATTAATGGATGGGAATTATCTACGTGGGTTAAAAACAAAAATAAAGAGTTGGTCTTTATTTATCAATTTCATGGCAATATTGATAAGGGAAGAAAAAGATCTAAGTCCTTGACTTTCTGGACTCGAGGAAAGATTTTAAAAATTCCTTGTAAAAATGTATGATCACAATCAGACTATTGAAACCATTTTAGTTGGGAACAAAGTTCCAAAATTGTCTAGATAGTGGCAAAGAAGCCAAGAAAATAGGAAAGAAACAAAAAGAGAGCAAAAGAGTCAGCTTCAGTGTACAAGCTCGTTCTAGAAGTAGTCTGCTGGGAAAAGGAACCCCCAGCTAAATTTCCAATGTATTCCTGCGCTTGATTCAGTAACTGGTCAATGTAAAAACCAATCCTTTTGTACAACTTCTTCCAGCAACAAAAACTCCAACAGGTTGACACTACCATCATGCCTGTTCCAGACATATTTAAAAGAGAAATGATGATTTTCTTGAAAACCTACTTACATAAAAGTTGCAAGATGGTGGAGGGATTCCCACATCCTCCTTCCTCCATCTGGCTTGAAAGTATATTTGATAAAATATGCAACAAAGCACATGATTTATAAGGGAGAGTCAAATGGATGATTTGGGAATCGATCTCTTGTTGATAGTAAACTTCATATCCACTCGGTGTGACCTTTTTAAAACAAAATGTGGAGCTGAGGCATGAATCTGCCACAACAATTGTAAAGCAAACATACACACTCCCCTTCATATGCCCCCCCCTCCACACACACCTAGGCACACACAGAGATCAGCATAGCAGATCATGAACACCTTGGAAAAGACTGAAATGCTAAATGCCTCTCTTGATGGGCAAAAGAGCTGGTGCAGTAATTCAAATGCCTGGTACAAAAATTCTGTTTAATATTTAGCTCCTATTTAAAACACAGCTTTTCATTTCATTCTATTTACAGAATATTTTCATTTCATTTGTTTCTTTAAAATTACTTAGTTCTCACCTGTTGTATGTCTAGGAATATTTTCTTCCAAAAATAGAAAAAAATAGATGATATCTTTTCAGCAGAAAACATTGGTTGATACAATTTTAAACCATCATGATATGGAAGAATTCTTCTGTCCCACTCGAAGGTGGAAGAAGCATTTGGATCACAGATCATCTACAATGAAATACTTGACATGTTTAAGATGCTTTCAATCAATTTTGATCGTCAATTGCTTATTTGTTGTAAACAGTAATTTTTCAGTGAAGGGAAAGCGTGTGTGGTATATCTACATGATATGTTCAAAGGCAGTTCCTACTAATGGCCAGGCTGAATTCCAGTAAATAATGTCCCGAATGATATTTTGCCGCCTTCTTTGGCACTTCATGAAATCTTACCCTGATGAAGTGCTGAAACACAGAGATTTTCTCTTAGAGAGTGTCTCATGTTGTAACCTATCCCATGGATTTTATGCTGTAATTCTTATCTCTTTTAAAATTTACTATCTTCTGTACAGTTTTCATGAAACTTTCTGTTACAGTAGTGAATAGCACAGATAAATGTCATTTTGTACAACTTTGAATTTACCCCAAGAGCTGAGAGAAAACTTGATCCTATACTTCAATCCGAGTTTCTTCTATAGTCCAACTTTGTTTCTCTACCATCAAGCTTCTCCTTTGTTGCTGCTCCAAGCCCTGTCCAAGGTGACCTTGAATACTTTCAGGGATGGGACACCCACAACTTCTCTGGGCAACCTGTTCCAGTGTTCCAGCACTCCCACAGTAAAAAAGGCCTTCCTTTCATCTAATATGTGTAGGAAATCATAAATCTAGGCATAGAAGCTTGGAGTGCAAATTTGAAATTCTTTGGATTTGAAGCACATTTTATATGAATACTGACTTACAGATGACTAAAAGATGTTGATGGGCATTTGAGCTGACAAGTTTTGAAAAAGTGCACGGAAATTAAAATTGAAACCACTAAAATTAAAAACTCCTTGCCATTTTCTTTTTCCTCTCCTATTCAAAATTGCATATGTCAGATATCAGTGCTTCATGCAAACCTCTCAGATGCTCTCAGAGAAAAAGCTTTTCTTTCAGACTAAGTTGCGGTTGACGTAGAACACTAGCAGGAGTGAAAGATTTTCTGGGCATCGGGGCAGCCCGTTCTCCTTGGATTTGTGTGCAGAATGCATTTTATCCAAACTGGAAAATAGATCCCAGCTCTGTTCTATTCATCATTCTTACTTCATCAGGCCAGAAGATTCTGTGAAAAGTAGCCTGTGGACCTTGAAGACAGCGCATGTGAACCAGATGAGAGGTGATAGAGAAGTTGAGGGAGAGAAGAAAGAGCATGAGGCTGAAACCAGAAAGTATTTCTCCACGTGATCATGGAAGATTGCAGGAGCCACTTGGTACTATCAAACCAGCCCAACTTGGCACTGGTGCCACCTTGGGTCTGGGAGCCATGTTGCATATCGTGCATTTTAAGGAGCCAGCTGGCCACACCCAGCCATATGCCCCCAAACACAAACCAAGGCCCTTTTCTCTGGCAAACAAAACTCAGCTGCCCTGCTTCTGGATGGCAGATTGCAGGAACCACTTGGTACTATCAAACCAGCCCAACTTGGCACTGGTGCCACCATGGGTCTGGTCACCATCCTGCCTATTGTAGCTTTTCAGGAGCCAGCCGGTCACTCTCAGCCATAGGCCCCCAAACACAAACCTCGGCCCGTTTCCCTGGCAAACAAAAGTAAGCTGCCCCGCTTCTGCATGGCAGATTGCAGGAGCTACTTAGTACTATCAAATCAGCCCGACTTGGCACAGGTGCCACCTTGGATCTGGGAACCATCCTGTGTATCGTGGATTTTCAGGGGCCAGCCGGCCACTCTCAGCCATATGCCCCCAAAAACAAACCACGGACCTTTTCTCTGGCAAACAAAAATCAGCTGCCCCACTTCTGGATGGCAGATTGCAGGAGCCACTTGGGACTATCACACCAGCACAACATGGCACTGCTGCCACCTTGGATCTGGGAACAATCCTGCGTATCGTACATATTCAGGAACCAGCCGAACACTCCCAGCCACAGGCCCCCAAACACAAACAACGGCCCATTTCCCTGGCAAACAAAACTCAGCTGCCCCGCTTCTGGATGGCAGTTTGCAGGAGCCACTTGGGACTATCAAACCAGCCCGACTTGGTAATGGTACCACCTTGGATCTGGGAACCATCCGGCGTATCGTGGATTTTCAGGGGCCAGCCGGTCATTCCCAGCCATATGCCCCCAAACACAAACCTCGGCCCTTTTCTCTGGCAAACAAAACTCAACTGCCCCTCTTCTGGATGGCAAATTGCAGGACGCACTTGGTACTACAAAAAGAGCCCGACTTGGCAGTGGTGCCACCTTGGCTCTGGGAACCATCCTGTGTATCGAGCATTTTAAGGAGCCAGCCGGCAATTCCCAGCCGTATGCCCCAAAAAGAAACCATGGACCTTTTCTCTGGCAAAAAAAACTCAGCTGTCCCGCTTCTGGATGGCAGATTGCAGGAGTCACTTTGAACCATACAACCAGCCTTACTTGGCACTGGTGCCACCTTGGATCTGGGAACCATCCTGCCTATCGTTGATTTTCAGGGGCCAGCCGGCCACTCTCAGCCATAGGCCCCCAAACACAAACCACAGCCCTTTTCTCTAGCAAACAAAATTCAACTGCCCCGCTTCTGGATGGCAAATTGCAGGAGCCACTGGGTACTACAAAAACAGCCTGACTTGGCACTGGTGCCACCTTGCGTCTGGTTACCATGCGGCGTATCGTGCATTTTAAGGAGCCAGGTGGCCACTCCCAGCCATATGCCCCCAAACACAACCCACGGCCCTTTTCTCTGGCAAACAAAACTCAGCTGCCCCGCTTCTGGATGGCAGATTGCAGGAGACACTTGGTACTATCAAACCAGCCCGACTTGGCACTGGTGCCACCTTGGGTCTGGGAACCATCCTGCGTATTGTGGATTGTCAGGAGACAGCCGACCACTCTCGGCCACAGAGCCCAATCAAAAACAAAGGTCCGTTTCCCTGGCAAAAAAAACTCAGCTGCCCCGCTTCTGGATGGGAGATTGCAGGAGGCACTTGACACTGTCAAACGAGCCCCAATTGGCACTGGTGCCACCTTGGGTCTGGGAACCATGCTGCGTATCGTGGATTTTCAGGAGCCAGCCGGCCACTGCCAGCCACAGGCCCCCAAACACAAACCACAGCCTTTTTCTCTGGCAAACAAAACTCAGCTGCCCCGCTTCTGGATGGCAGATTGCAGGAACCACTTGGTACTATCAAACCAGCCCAACTTGGCACTGGTGCCACCATGGGTCTGGTCACCATCCTGCCTATAGTAGCTTTTCAGGAGCCAGCCGGTCACTCTCAGCCATAGGCCCCCAAACACAAAACTCGGCCCGTTTCCCTGGCAAACAAAAGTAAGCTGCCCCGCTTCTGCATGGCAGATTGCAGGAGGTACTTAGTACTATCAAATCAGCCCGACTTGGCACAGGTGCCACCTTGGATCTGGGAACCATCCTGTGTATCGTGGATTTTCAGGGGCCAGCCGGCCACTCTCAGCCATATGCCCCCAAAAACAAACCACGGACCTTTTCTCTGGCAAACAAAAATCAGCTGCCCCACTTCTGGATGGCAGATTGCAGGAGCCACTTGGGACTATCACACCAGCACAACATGGCACTGCTGCCACCTTGGATCTGGGAACAATCCTGCGTATCGTACATATTCAGGAACCAGCCGAACACTCCCAGCCACAGGCCCCCAAACACAAACAACGGCCCATTTCCCTGGCAAACAAAAGTAAGCTGCCCCGCTTCTGGATGGCAGTTTGCAGGAGCCACTTGGGACTATCAAACCAGCCCGACTTGGTAATGGTACCACCTTGGATCTGGGAACCATCTTGCGTATCGTGGATTTTCAGGGGCCAGCCGGTCATTCCCAGCCATATGCCCCCAAACACAAACTTTGGCCCTTTTCTCTGGCAAACAAAACTCAACTGCCCCTCTTCTGAATGGCAAATTGCAGGACGCACTTGGTACTACAAAAAGAGCCCGACTTGGCAGTGGTGCCACCTTGGCTCTGGGAACCATCCTGTGTATCGAGTATTTTAAGGAGCCAGACGGCAATTCCCAGCCGTATGCCCCAAAAAGAAACCATGGACCTTTTCTCTGGCAAAAAAAACTCAGCTGTCCCGCTTCTGGATGGCAGATTGCAGGAGTCACTTTGAACCATACAACCAGCCTTACTTGGCACTGGTGCCACCTTGGATCTGGGAACCATCCTGCCTATCGTTGATTTTCAGGGGCCAGCCGGCCACTCTCAGCCATAGGCCCCCAAACACAAACCACAGCCCTTTTCTCTAGCAAACAAAATTCAACTGCCCCGCTTGTGGATGGCAAATTGCAGGAGCCACTGGGTACTACAAAAACAGCCTGACTTGGCACTGGTGCCACCTTGCGTCTGGTTACCATGCGGCGTATCGTGCATTTTAAGGAGCCAGGTGGCCACTCCCAGCCATATGCCCCCAAACACAACCCACGGCCCTTTTCTCTGGCAAACAAAACTCAGCTGCCCCGCTTCTGGATGGCAGATTGCAGGAGACACTTGGTACTATCAAACCAGCCCGACTTGGCACTGGTGCCACCTTGGGTCTGGGAACCATCCTGCGTATTGTGGATTGTCAGGAGACAGCTGACCACTCTTGGCCACAGAGCCCAATCAAAAACAAAGGTACGTTTCCCTGGCAAAAAAAACTCAGCTGCCCCGCTTCTGGATGGGAGATTGCAGGAGGCACTTGACACTGTCAAACGAGCCCCACTTGGCACTGGTGCCACCTTGGGTCTGGGAACCATCCTGCGTATCGTGGATTTTCAGGAGCCAGCCGGCCACTGCCAGCCACAGGCCCCCAAACACAAACCACAGCCTTTTTCTCTGGCAAACAAAACTCAGCTGCCCCGCTTCTGGATGGCAGATTGCAGGAGCCACTTGGTACTATCAAACCAGCCCAACTTGGCACTGGTGCCACCATGGGTCTGGTCACCATCCTGCCTATCGTAGCTTTTCAGGAGCCAGCCGGCCACTCCCTGCCACAGGCCCCCAAACACAAACAACGGCGCTTTTCCCTGGAAAACAAAATTCGCCTGCCAACATTTTGATGGCAGATTGCAGGAGTCACTTGGTACTATCAAACAAGCCGAACTTGGCACTGGTGCCACCATGGGTCTGGTCAACATCCTGCCTATCGTAGCTTTTCAGGAGCCAGCCGGTCACTCCCAGCCATAGGCCCCGAGACAAAAACCTCGGCCCGTTTCCCTGGCAAACAAAAGTAAGCTACCCCGCTTCTGGATGGCAGATTGCAGGACGCACTTGGTACTATCAAACCAGCCCGACTTGGCACTGGTGCCACCTCAGGTCTGGGAACCATCCTGCGTATCGTAGATTCTAAGGAGCCAGCCGGCCACTCCCAGCCATAGGCCCCCAGACACAAAGCTCGACCCGTTTCCCTGGCAAACAAAAGTAAGCTGCCCCGCTTCTGGATGGCAGATTGCAGGACGCACTTGGTACTATCAAACCAGCCCAACTTGGCACTGGTGCCACCTTGGGTCTGGGAACCATCCTGCGTATCGTGGATTCTAAGGAGCCAGCCGGTCACTCCCAGCCACAAGCCCCCAGACACAAACAACGGCGCTTTTCCCTGGAAAACAAAACTCGCCTGCCGACTTTTTGATGGCAGATTGCAGGAGCCACTTGGTACTATCAAATCAGCCCAACTTGGCACTGGTGCCACCATGGGTCTGGTCACCATCCTGCCTATCGTAGCTTTTCAGGAGCCAGCCGGTCACTCGCAGCCATAGGCCCCGAGACACAAACCTCGGCCCGTTTCCCTGGCAAACAAAAGTAAGCTGCCCCGCTTCTGGATGGCAGATTGCAGGAGCCACTTTGCACCATCCAACTAGCCCGACTTGGCACTGGTGCCACCTCAGGTCTGGGAACCATGCTGCGTATCGTGGATTCTAATTAGCCATCCGGCCACTCCCACCCACAGGCCCCCAAACACAAACAACGGCGCTTTTCCCTGGAAAACAAAACTCGCCTGCCAATTTTTGATGGCAGATTGCAGGAGCCACTTGGTACTATCAAATCAGCCCTACTTGGCACTGGTGCCAC
Organism: Melospiza melodia melodia; assembly: GCF_035770615.1. Taxonomy (NCBI): domain Eukaryota; kingdom Metazoa; phylum Chordata; class Aves; order Passeriformes; family Passerellidae; genus Melospiza; species Melospiza melodia. The sequence goes on along the minus strand of NC_086196.1, from coordinate 85,681,303 downwards.
CATGGGTCTGGTCACCATCCTGCCTATCGTAGCTTTTCAGGAGCCAGCCGGTCACTCCCAGCCATAGGCCCCGAGACACAAACCTCGGCCCGTTTCCCTGGCAAGCAAAAGTAAGCTGTCCCGCTTCTGGATGGCAGATTGCAGGACGCACTTGGTAGTATCAAACCAGCCCGACATGGCACTGGCGCCACCTCACGTCTGGGAACCATCCTGCGTATCGTGGATTCTAAGCAGCCAGCCGGCCACTCCCAGCCACAGGCCCCCAAACACAAACAACGGCGCTTTTCCCTGGAAAACAAAACTCGCCTGCCAACTTTTTGATGGCAGATTGCAGGAGCCACTTGGTACTATCAAACCAGCCCAACTTGGCACTGGTGCCACCATGGGTCTGGTCACCATCCTGCCTATCGTAGCTTTTCAGGAGCCAGCCGGTCACTCCCAGCCATAGGCCCCCAGACACAAACCTCGGCCCGTTTCCCTGGCAAACAAAAGCAAGCTGCCCCGCTTCTGGATGGCAGATTGCAGGAGCCACTTTGCACCATCAAACTAGCCCGACTTGGCACTGGTGCCACCTCAGGTCTGGGAACCATGCTGCGTATCGTGGATTCTAATTAGCCATCCGGCCACTCCCAGCCACAGGCCCCCAAACACAAACAACGGCGCTTTTCCCTGGAAAACAAAACTCGCCTGCCAAATTTTGATGGCAGATTGCCGGAGCCACTTGGTACTATCAAACCAGCCCACCTTGACACTGGTGCCACCATGGGTCTGGTCACCATCCTGCCTATCGTAGCTTTTCAGGAGCCAGCCGGTCACTCCCAGCCATAGGCCCCCAGACACAAAGCTCGGCCCGTTTCCCTGGCAAACAAGAGTAAGTTATCCCGCTTCTGGATGGCAGATTGCAGGAGCCACTTTTCACCATCAAACCAGCCCGACTTGGCACTGGTGCCACCTCTGGTCTGGGAACCATCCTGCGTATCATGGATTCTAAGGAGCCAGCCGGCCACTCCCAGCCACAGGCCCCGAAACACAAACAACGGCGCTTTTCCCTGGATAACAAACTCGCCTGCCAAGTTTTTGATGGCAGATTGTAGGAGCCACTTGGTACTATCAAACCAGCCCAACTTGGCACTGGTGCCACCATGGGTCTGGTCACCATCCTGCCTATCGTAGCTTTTCAGGAGCCAGCCGGTCACTCCCAGCCATAGGCCCCCAGACACAAAGCTCGGCCCGTTTCCCTGGCAAACAAAACTAAGCTACCCCGCTTCTGGATGGCAGATTGCAGGACGCACTTGGTACTATCAAACCAGCCCAACTTGGCACTGGTGCCACCTCAGGTCTGGGAACCATCCTGCGTATCGTGGATTCTAAGGAGCCAGCCGGCCACTCCCAGCCATAGGCCCCCAAACAAAAACAACGGCACTTTTCCCTGGAAAACAAAACGTGCCTGCCAACTTTTTGGTGGCAGATTGCAGGAGCCACTTGGTACTATCAAACCAGCCCAACTTGGCACTGGTGCCACCATGGGTCTGGTCACCATCCTGCCTATCGTAGCTTTTCAGGAGCCAGCCAGTCACTCCCAGCCGTAGGCCCAGAGACACAAAGCTCGGCCCGTTTCCCTGACAAACAAAAGTAAGCTGTCCCGCTTCTGGATGGCAGATTGCAGGACGCACTTGGTACTATCAAACCAGCCCGACTTGGCACTGGTGCCACCTCTGGTCTGGGAACCATCCTGCGTATGGTAGATTCTAAGCAGCCAGCCGGCCACTCCCAGCCACAGGCCCCCAAACACAAACAACGGCGCTTTTCCCTGGAAAACAAAACTCGTCTGCCAACTTTTTGATGGCAGATTGCCGGAGCCACTTGGTACTATCAAACCAGCCCAACTTGGCACTGGTGCCACCATGGGTCTGGTCACCATCCTGCCTATCGTAGCTTTTCAGGAGCCAGCCGGCCACTCCCTGCCACAGGCCCCCAAACACAAACAACGGCGCTTTTCCCTGGAAAACAAAATTCGCCTGCCAACTTTTTGATGGCAGATTGCAGGAGGCACTTGGTACTATCAAATCAGCCCAACTTGGCACTGGTGCCACCATGGGTCTGGTCACCATCCTGCCTATCGTAGCTTTTCAGGAGCCAGCCGGTCACTCCCAGCCATAGGCCCCCAGACACAAAGCTCGGCCCGTTTCCCTGGCAAACAAAAGTAAGCTGCCCCGCTTCTGGATGGCAGATTGCAGCAACCACTTGGTACTATCAAACCAGCCCAACTTGGCACTGGTGCCACCTCTGGTCTGGGAACCATGCTGAGTATCGTGGATTCTAAGGAGCCAGCCGGCCACTCCCAGCCACAGGCCCCGAAACACAAACAACGGCGCTTTTCCCTGGAAAACAAAACTCGCCTGCCAAGTTTTTGATGGCAGATTGCAGGAGCCACTTGGTACTATCAAACCAGCCCAACTTGGCACTGGTGCCGTCATGGGTCTGGTCACCATCCTGCCTATCGTAGCTTTTCACGAGCCAGCCGGTCACTTCCAGGCTTAGGCCCCCAGACACAATCCTCGGACCGTTTCCCTGGCAAACAAAAGTAAGCTGCCCCGCTTCTGGATGGCTGATTGCAGGAACCACTTGGTACTATCAAACCAGCCCAACTTGGCACTGGTGTCACCATGGGTCTGGGAACCATCCTGTGTATCGTGGATTCTAATTAGCCATCCGTCCACTCCAGGCCATAGGGCCCCAGGCACAAACAACGGCGCTTTTCCCTGGATAACAAACTCGCCTGCCAACTTTTTGATGGCAGATTGCAGGAGCCACTTGGTACTATCAAACCAGCCCAACTTGGCACTGGTGCCACCATGGGTCTGGTCACCATCCTGCCTATCGTAGCTTTTCAGGAGCCAGCCGGTCACTCCCAGCCATATGCCCCGAGACACAAACCTCGGCCCGTTTCCCTGGCAAACAAAAGTAAGCTACCCCACTTCTGGATGGCAGATTGCAGGACGCACTTGGTACTATCAAACCAGCCCAACTTGGCACTGGTGCCACGTCAAGTCTAGGAACCATCCTGCGTATCGTGGATTCTAAGGAGCCAGCAGGACACTCCCAGCCATAGGCCCCCAAACAAAAACAACGGCGCTTTTCCCTGGTAAAGAAAACTTGCCTGCCAACTTTTTGATGGCAGATTGCAGGAGCCACTTGGTACTATCAAACCAGCCCAACTTGGCACTGGTGCCACCATGGGTCTGGTCACCATCCTGCCTATCGTAGCTTTTCAGGAGCCAGCCAGTCACTCCCAGCCATAGGCCCCCAGACACAAAGCTCGGCCCGTTTCCCTGGCAAACAAAAGTAAGCTGCCCCGCTTCTGGATGGCAGATTGCAGGATCCACTTGGTACTATCAAACCAGCCCGACTTGGCACTGGTGCCACCTCTGGTCTGGGAACCATCCTGCGTATCGTGGATTCTAAGGAGCCAGCTGGCCACTCCCTGCCACAGGCCCCCAAACACAAACAACGGCGCTTTTCCCTGGAAAACAAATCTCGCCTGCCAACTTTTTGATGGCAGATTGCAGGAGCCACTTGGTACTATCAAACCAGCCCAACTTGGCACTGGTGCCGCCATGGGTCTGGTCACCATCCTGCCTATCGTAGCTTTTCACGAGCCAGCCGGTCACTCCCAGCCATAGGCCCCCAGACAAAAACCTCGGCCCGTTTCCCTGGAAAACAAAAGTAAGCTGCCCCGCTTCTGGATGGCAGATTGTAGGACGCACTTGTTACTATCAAACCAGCCCGACTTGGCACTGGTGCCACCACTGGTCTGGGAACCATCCTGCGTATCGTGGATTCTAAAGAGGTGGCCGGCCACTCCCAGCCACAGGCTCCCAAACACAAACAACGGCGCTTTTCCCTGGAAAACAAAACTCGCCTGCCAACTTTTTGATGGCAGATTGCAGGAGCCACTTGGTACTATCAAACCAGCCCAACTTGGCACTGGTGCCGTCATGGGTCTGGTCACCATCCTGCCTATCGTAGCTTTTCAGGAGCCAGCCGGTCACTCCCAGCCATAGGCCCCCAGACAAATCCTCAGCCCGTTTCCCTGGCAAACAAAAGTAAGCTGCCCCGCTTCTGGATGGCAGATTGCAGGATCCACTTGGTACTATCAAACCAGCCCGACTTGGCACTGGTGCCACGACAAGTCTGGGAACCATCCTGCGTATCGTGGATTCTAATGAGCCAGCCGGCCACTCCCAGCCACAGGCCCCCAAACACAAACAACGGCGCTTTTCCCTGGAAAACAAAACTCGCCTGCCAACTTTTTGATGGCAGATTGCAGTAGCCACTTGGTACTATCAAACCAGCCCAACTTGGCACTGGTGCCACCTTGGGTCTGGTCACCATCCTGCCTATCGTAGCTTTTCAGGAGCCAGCCGGTCACTCCCAGCCATAGGCACCGAGACACAAAGCTCGGCCCTTTTCCCTGGCAAACAAAAGTAAGCTGCCCCGCTTCTGGATGGCAGATTGCAGGAGCCACTTTGCACCATCAAACTATCCCGACTAGGCACTGGTGCCACCTTGGGTCTGGGAACCATCCTGCGTATGGTGGATTCTAAGGAGCCAGCCGGCCACTCCCAGCCATAGGCCCCTAAACACAACAACGGCGCTTTTCCCTGGAAAAAAAAACTCGCCTGCCAAATTTTGATGTCAGATTGCTGGAGCCACTTGGTACTATCAAACCAGCCCAACTTGGGACTGGTGCCACCATGGGTCTGGTCACCATCCTGCCTATCGTAGCTTTTCAGGAGCCAGCCGGTCACTCGCAGCCATAGGCCCCGAGACACAAACCTCGGCCCGTTTCCCTGGCAAACAAAAGTAAGCTGCCCTGCTTCTGGATGGCAGATTGCAGGAACCACTTGGTACTATCAAACCAGCAAAACTTGGCACTGGTGCCACCTTGGGTCTGGATACCATGGTGCGTATCGTGGATTCTAAGGAGCCAGCCGGCCACTCCCAGCCACAGGCCCCCAAACACAAACAACGGCGCTTTTCCCTGGAAAACAAAACTCGCCTACCAACGTTTTGATGGCAGATTGCAGGAGCCACTTGGTACTATCAAACCAGCCCAACTTGGCACTGGTGCCACCATGGGTCTGGTCACCATCCTGCCTATCGTAACTTTTCAGGAGCCAGCCGGTCACTCCCAGACATAGGCCCCCAGACACAAAGCTCGGCCCGTTTCCCTAGCAAAGAAAATTAAGCTGCCCCGCTTCTGGATGGCAGATTGCAGGAGCCACTTGGTACTATCAAACCAGCCCGACTTGGCACTGGTGCCGTCATGGGTCTGGTCACCATCCTGCCTATCGTAGCTTTTCACGAGCCAGCCGGTCACTTCCAGGCTTAGGCCCCCAGACACAATCCTCGGACCGTTTCCCTGGCAAACAAAAGTAAGCTGCCCCGCTTCTGGATGGCTGATTGCAGGAACCACTTGGTACTATCAAACCAGCCCAACTTGGCACTGGTGTCACCATGGGTCTGGGAACCATCCTGTGTATCGTGGATTCTAATTAGCCATCCGTCCACTCCAGGCCATAGGGCCCCAGGCACAAACAACGGCGCTTTTCCCTGGATAACAAACTCGCCTGCCAACTTTTTGATGGCAGATTGCAGGAGCCACTTGGTACTATCAAACCAGCCCAACTTGGCACTGGTGCCACCATGGGTCTGGTCACCATCCTGCCTATCGTAGCTTTTCAGGAGCCAGCCGGTCACTCCCAGCCATATGCCCCGAGACACAAACCTCGGCCCGTTTCCCTGGCAAACAAAAGTAAGCTACCCCACTTCTGGATGGCAGATTGCAGGACGCACTTGGTACTATCAAACCAGCCCAACTTGGCACTGGTGCCACGTCAAGTCTAGGAACCATCCTGCGTATCGTGGATTCTAAGGAGCCAGCAGGACACTCCCAGCCATAGGCCCCCAAACAAAAACAACGGCGCTTTTCCCTGGTAAAGAAAACTTGCCTGCCAACTTTTTGATGGCAGATTGCAGGAGCCACTTGGTACTATCAAACCAGCCCAACTTGGCACTGGTGCCACCATGGGTCTGGTCACCATCCTGCCTATCGTAGCTTTTCAGGAGCCAGCCAGTCACTCCCAGCCATAGGCCCCCAGACACAAAGCTCGGCCCGTTTCCCTGGCAAACAAAAGTAAGCTGCCCCGCTTCTGGATGGCAGATTGCAGGATCCACTTGGTACTATCAAACCAGCCCGACTTGGCACTGGTGCCACCTCTGGTCTGGGAACCATCCTGCGTATCGTGGATTCTAAGGAGCCAGCCGGCCACTCCCTGCCACAGGCCCCCAAACACAAACAACGGCGCTTTTCCCTGGAAAACAAATCTCGCCTGCCAACTTTTTGATGGCAGATTGCAGGAGCCACTTGGTACTATCAAACCAGCCCAACTTGGCACTGGTGCCGCCATGGGTCTGGTCACCATCCTGCCTATCGTAGCTTTTCACGAGCCAGCCGGTCACTCCCAGCCATAGGCCCCCAGACAAAAACCTCGGCCCGTTTCCCTGGAAAACAAAAGTAAGCTGCCCCGCTTCTGGATGGCAGATTGTAGGACGCACTTGTTACTATCAAACCAGCCCGACTTGGCACTGGTGCCACCACTGGTCTGGGAACCATCCTGCGTATCGTGGATTCTAAAGAGGTGGCCGGCCACTCCCAGCCACAGGCTCCCAAACACAAACAACGGCGCTTTTCCCTGGAAAACAAAACTCGCCTGCCAACTTTTTGATGGCAGATTGCAGGAGCCACTTGGTACTATCAAACCAGCCCAACTTGGCACTGGTGCCGTCATGGGTCTGGTCACCATCCTGCCTATCGTAGCTTTTCAGGAGCCAGCCGGTCACTCCCAGCCATAGGCCCCCAGACAAATCCTCAGCCCGTTTCCCTGGCAAACAAAAGTAAGCTGCCCCGCTTCTGGATGGCAGATTGCAGGATCCACTTGGTACTATCAAACCAGCCCGACTTGGCACTGGTGCCACGACAAGTCTGGGAACCATCCTGCGTATCGTGGATTCTAATGAGCCAGCCGGCCACTCCCAGCCACAGGCCCCCAAACACAAACAACGGCGCTTTTCCCTGGAAAACAAAACTCGCCTGCCAACTTTTTGATGGCAGATTGCAGTAGCCACTTGGTACTATCAAACCAGCCCAACTTGGCACTGGTGCCACCTTGGGTCTGGTCACCATCCTGCCTATCGTAGCTTTTCAGGAGCCAGCCGGTCACTCCCAGCCATAGGCACCGAGACACAAAGCTCGGCCCTTTTCCCTGGCAAACAAAAGTAAGCTGCCCCGCTTCTGGATGGCAGATTGCAGGAGCCACTTTGCACCATCAAACTATCCCGACTAGGCACTGGTGCCACCTTGGGTCTGGGAACCATCCTGCGTATGGTGGATTCTAAGGAGCCAGCCGGCCACTCCCAGCCATAGGCCCCTAAACACAACAACGGCGCTTTTCCCTGGAAAAAAAAACTCGCCTGCCAAATTTTGATGTCAGATTGCTGGAGCCACTTGGTACTATCAAACCAGCCCAACTTGGGACTGGTGCCACCATGGGTCTGGTCACCATCCTGCCTATCGTAGCTTTTCAGGAGCCAGCCGGTCACTCGCAGCCATAGGCCCCGAGACACAAACCTCGGCCCGTTTCCCTGGCAAACAAAAGTAAGCTGCCCTGCTTCTGGATGGCAGATTGCAGGAACCACTTGGTACTATCAAACCAGCAAAACTTGGCACTGGTGCCACCTTGGGTCTGGATACCATGGTGCGTATCGTGGATTCTAAGGAGCCAGCCGGCCACTCCCAGCCACAGGCCCCCAAACACAAACAACGGCGCTTTTCCCTGGAAAACAAAACTCGCCTACCAACGTTTTGATGGCAGATTGCAGGAGCCACTTGGTACTATCAAACCAGCCCAACTTGGCACTGGTGCCACCATGGGTCTGGTCACCATCCTGCCTATCGTAACTTTTCAGGAGCCAGCCGGTCACTCCCAGACATAGGCCCCCAGACACAAAGCTCGGCCCGTTTCCCTAGCAAAGAAAATTAAGCTGCCCCGCTTCTGGATGGCAGATTGCAGGAGCCACTTGGTACTATCAAACCAGCCCGACTTGGCACTGGTGCCACCTCTGGTCTGGGAACCATCCTGCGTATCGTGGATTCTAAGGAGCCAGTCGGCCACTCCCAGCCACTGGCCCCCAAACACAAACAACGGCCCGTTTCCGTGGCAAACAAAAGTAAGCTGCCCCGCTTCTGGATGGCAGATGTCAGGAGCCACTTGGTACTATCAAACCAGCCCGACTTGGCACTGGTGCCACCTCTGGTCTGGGAACCATCCTGCGTATCGTGGTTTCTAAGGAGCCAGCCGGCCACTCCCAACCACAGGCCCCCAAACACAAACAACGGCGCTTTTCCCTGGAAAACAAAACTCGCCTGCCAACATTTTGATGTCAGATTGCAGGAGCCACTTGGTACTATCAAACCAGCCCAACTTGGCACTGGTGCCACCATGGGTCTGGTCACCATCCTGCCTATCGTAGCTTTCAGGAGCCCGCCGGTCACTCCCTGCCATAGGCCCCGAGACACAAACCTCGGCCCGTTTCCCTGGCAAACAAAAGTAAGCTGCCCCGCTTCTGGATGGCAGATTGCAGGAGCCACTTGGTACTATCAAACCAGCCCGACTTGGCACTGGTGCCACCTCTGGTGTGGGAACCATCCTGCGTATCGTGGATTTTATGGAGCCAGCCGGTCAGTCCCAGCCATAGGCCCCCAAACACAAACAACGGTCCGTTTCCCTGGCAAACAATAGTAAGCTGCCCCGCTTCTGAATGGCAGATTGCAGGAACCACTTGGTAGTATCAAACCAGCCCAACTTGGCACTGGTGGCACCTCTTGTCTGGGAACCATGCTGCGTATCGTGGTTTCTAAGGAGCCAGCCGGCCACTCCCAACCATAGACCCCCAGACACAAACCTCGGCCCGTTTCCCTGGAAAACAAAAGTAAGCTACCCCGATTCTGGATGGCAGATTGCAGGAGCCACTTGGTACTATCAAATCAGCCCAACTTGGCACTGGTGCCACCATGGGTCTGGTAAACATCCTGCCTATCGTAGCTTTTCAGGAGCCAGCCGGCCACTCCCAGACATATGCCCCCAAAAACAAACCACGGCCCTTTTCTCTGGCAAACAAAACTCAACTGCCCCTCTTCTGGATGGCAAATTTTAGGACGCACTTTGTACTACGAAAACCGCCCGACGTGGCACTGGTGCCACCTTGTGTCAGGGAACCATCCTGCATATCGAGCTTTTTAAGGAGCCAGCCGGCCACGCCCAGCCATAAACCCCCAAAAACAAACCACGGACCATTTCTCTTGGAAACAAAAATCCGCTGCCCCGCGTCTGGATGGCAGATTGCAGGAGCCACTTTTCACCATCAAACCAGCCCGACTTGGCACTGGTGCCACCTCTGGTCTGGGAACCATCCTGCGTATCATGGATTCTAAGGAGCCAGCCGGCCACTCCCAGCCACAGGCCCCCAAACACAAACAACGGCGCTTTTCCCTGGAAAAAAAAATTCGCCTGCCAACTTTTTGATGGCAGATTGCAGGAGCCACTTGGTACTATCAAATCATCCCAACTTGGCACTGGTGCCACTATGGGTCTGGGAACCATCCTGCCTATTGTAGGATTTCAGGAGCCAGCCGGTCACTCCCAGCCATAGGCCCCCAGACAAAAACCTCGGACCGTTTCCCTGGCAAACAAAATTAAGCTGCCCCGATTCTGGATGGCAGATTGCAGGAGCCACTTGGTACTATCAAACCAGCCCAACTTGGCACTGGTGCCACCATGGGTCTGGTCACCATCCTGCCTATCGTAGCTTTTCAGGAGCCAGCCGGTCACTCCCAGCCATAGGCCCCCAGACACAAAGCTCGGCCCGTTTCCCTGGCAAACAAAAGTAAGCTGCCCCGCTTCTGGATGGCAGATTGCAGGATCCACTTGGTACTATCAAACCAGCCCGACTTGGCACTGGTGCCACGACAAGTCTGGGAACCATCCTGCGTATCGTGGATTCTAATGAGCCAGCCGGCCACTCCCAGCCACAGGCCCCCAAACACAAACAACGGCGCTTTTCCCTGGAAAACAAAACTCGCCTGCCAACTTTTTGATGGCAGATTGCAGTAGCCACTTGGTACTATCAAACCAGCCCAACTTGGCACTGGTGCCACCTTGGGTCTGGTCACCATCCTGCCTATCGTAGCTTTTCAGGAGCCAGCCGGTCACTCCCAGCCATAGGCACCGAGACACAAAGCTCGGCCCTTTTCCCTGGCAAACAAAAGTAAGCTGCCCCGCTTCTGGATGGCAGATTGCAGGAGCCACTTTGCACCATCAAACTATCCCGACTAGGCACTGGTGCCACCTTGGGTCTGGGAACCATCCTGCGTATGGTGGATTCTAAGGAGCCAGCCGGCCACTCCCAGCCACAGGCCCCTAAACACAACAACGGCGCTTTTCCCTGGAAAAAAAAACTCGCCTGCCAAATTTTGATGGCAGATTGCTGGAGCCACTTGGTACTATCAAACCAGCCCAACTTGGGACTGGTGCCACCATGGGTCTGGTCACCATCCTGCCTATCGTAGCTTTTCAGGAGCCAGCCGGTCACTCGCAGCCATAGGCCCCGAGACACAAACCTCGGCCCGTTTCCCTGGCAAACAAAAGTAAGCTGCCCTGCTTCTGGATGGCAGATTGCAGGAACCACTTGGTACTATCAAACCAGCCAAACTTGGCACTGGTGCCACCTTGGGTCTGGATACCATGGTGCGTATCGTGGATTCTAAGGAGCCAGCCGGCCACTCCCAGCCACAGGCCCCCAAACACAAACAACGGCGCTTTTCCCTGGAAAACAAAACTCGCCTACCAACGTTTTGATGGCAGATTGCAGGAGCCACTTGGTACTATCAAACCAGCCCAACTTGGCACTGGTGCCACCATGGGTCTGGTCACCATCCTGCCTATCGTAACTTTTCAGGAGCCAGCCGGTCACTCCCAGACATAGGCCCCCAGACACAAAGCTCGGCCCGTTTCCCTAGCAAAGAAAATTAAGCTGCCCCGCTTCTGGATGGCAGATTGCAGGAGCCACTTGGTACTATCAAACCAGCCCGACTTGGCACTGGTGCCACCTCTGGTCTGGGAACCATCCTGCGTATCGTGGATTCTAAGGAGCCAGTCGGCCACTCCCAGCCACTGGCCCCCAAACACAAACAACGGCCCGTTTCCGTGGCAAACAAAAGTAAGCTGCCCCGCTTCTGGATGGCAGATGTCAGGAGCCACTTGGTACTATCAAACCAGCCCGACTTGGCACTGGTGCCACCTCTGGTCTGGGAACCATCCTGCGTATCGTGGTTTCTAAGGAGCCAGCCGGCCACTCCCAACCACAGGCCCCCAAACACAAACAACGGCGCTTTTCCCTGGAAAACAAAACTCGCCTGCCAACATTTTGATGTCAGATTGCAGGAGCCACTTGGTACTATCAAACCAGCCCAACTTGGCACTGGTGCCACCATGGGTCTGGTCACCATCCTGCCTATCGTAGCTTTCAGGAGCCCGCCGGTCACTCCCTGCCATAGGCCCCGAGACACAAACCTCGGCCCGTTTCCCTGGCAAACAAAAGTAAGCTGCCCCGCTTCTGGATGGCAGATTGCAGGAGCCACTTGGTACTATCAAACCAGCCCGACTTGGCACTGGTGCCACCTCTGGTGTGGGAACCATCCTGCGTATCGTGGATTTTATGGAGCCAGCCGGTCAGTCCCAGCCATAGGCCCCCAAACACAAACAACGGTCCGTTTCCCTGGCAAACAATAGTAAGCTGCCCCGCTTCTGAATGGCAGATTGCAGGAACCACTTGGTAGTATCAAACCAGCCCAACTTGGCACTGGTGGCACCTCTTGTCTGGGAACCATGCTGCGTATCGTGGTTTCTAAGGAGCCAGCCGGCCACTCCCAACCATAGACCCCCAGACACAAACCTCGGCCCGTTTCCCTGGAAAACAAAAGTAAGCTACCCCGATTCTGGATGGCAGATTGCAGGAGCCACTTGGTACTATCAAATCAGCCCAACTTGGCACTGGTGCCACCATGGGTCTGGTAAACATCCTGCCTATCGTAGCTTTTCAGGAGCCAGCCGGCCACTCCCAGACATATGCCCCCAAAAACAAACCACGGCCCTTTTCTCTGGCAAACAAAACTCAACTGCCCCTCTTCTGGATGGCAAATTTTAGGACGCACTTTGTACTACGAAAACCGCCCGACGTGGCACTGGTGCCACCTTGTGTCAGGGAACCATCCTGCATATCGAGCTTTTTAAGGAGCCAGCCGGCCACGCCCAGCCATAAACCCCCAAAAACAAACCACGGACCATTTCTCTTGGAAACAAAAATCCGCTGCCCCGCGTCTGGATGGCAGATTGCAGGAGCCACTTTTCACCATCAAACCAGCCCGACTTGGCACTGGTGCCACCTCTGGTCTGGGAACCATCCTGCGTATCATGGATTCTAAGGAGCCAGCCGGCCACTCCCAGCCACAGGCCCCCAAACACAAACAACGGCGCTTTTCCCTGGAAAAAAAAATTCGCCTGCCAACTTTTTGATGGCAGATTGCAGGAGCCACTTGGTACTATCAAATCATCCCAACTTGGCACTGGTGCCACTATGGGTCTGGGAACCATCCTGCCTATTGTAGGATTTCAGGAGCCAGCCGGTCACTCCCAGCCATAGGCCCCCAGACAAAAACCTCGGACCGTTTCCCTGGCAAACAAAATTAAGCTGCCCCGATTCTGGATGGCAGATTGCAGGAGCCACTTGGTACTATCAAACCAGCCCAACTTGGCACTGGTGCCACCTTGGGTCTGGTCACCATCCTGCCTATCGTAGCTTTTCAGGAGCCAGCCGGTCACTCCCAGCCATAGGCCCCCAGACACAAAGCTCGGCCCGTTTCCCTGGCAAACAAAAGTAAGCTGCCCCGCTTCTGGATGGCAGATTGCAGGATCCACTTGGTACTATCAAACCAGCCCGACTTGGCACTGGTGCCACCTCTGGTCTGGGAACCATCCTGCGTATCGTGGATTCTAAGGAGCCAGCCGGCCACTCCCTGCCACAGGCCCCCAAACACAAACAACGGCGCTTTTCCCTGGAAAACAAATCTCGCCTGCCAACTTTTTGATGGCAGATTGCAGGAGCCACTTGGTACTATCAAACCAGCCCAACTTGGCACTGGTGCCGCCATGGGTCTGGTCACCATCCTGCCTATCGTAGCTTTTCACGAGCCAGCCGGTCACTCCCAGCCATAGGCCCCCAGACAAAAACCTCGGCCCGTTTCCCTGGAAAACAAAAGTAAGCTGCCCCGCTTCTGGATGGCAGATTGTAGGACGCACTTGTTACTATCAAACCAGCCCGACTTGGCACTGGTGCCACCACTGGTCTGGGAACCATCCTGCGTATCGTGGATTCTAAAGAGGTGGCCGGCCACTCCCAGCCACAGGCACCCATACACAAACAACGGCACTTTTCCCTGGAAAACAAAACTCGCCTGCCAACTTTTTGATGGCAGATTGCAGGAGCCACTTGGTACTATCAAACCAGCCCAACTTGGCACTGCTGCCACCATGGGTCTGGTCACCATCCTGCCTATCGTAGCTTTTCAGGAGCCAGCCGGTCACTCCCAGCCATAGGCCCCCAGACAAAAACCTCGGCCCGATTCCCTGGCAAACAAAAGTAAGCTGCCCCGCTTCTGGATGGCAGATTGCAGGATCCACTTGGTACTATCAAACCAGCCCGACTTGGCACTGGTGCCACGACAAGTCTGGGAACCATCCTGCGTATCGTGGATTCTAATGAGCCAGCCGGCCACTCCCAGCCACAGGCCCCCAAACAAAAACAACAGCGCTTTTCCCTGGAAAACAAAACTCGCCTGCCAACTTTTTGATGGCAGATTGCAGGAACCACTTGGTACCATCAAACCAGCCCAACTTGGCACTGGTGCCACCATGGGTCTGGTCACCATCCTGCCTATCGTAGCTTTTCAGGAGCCAGCCGGTCACTCCCAGCCATAGGCCCCCAGACACAAACCTCGGCCCGTTTCCCTGGCAAACAAAAGTAAGCTGCCCCGCTTCTGGATGGCAGATTGCAGGAGCCACTTTGCACCATCAAACTATCCCGACTAGGCACTGGTGCCACCTTGGGTCTGGGAACCATCCTGCGTATGGTGGATTCTAAGGAGCCAGCCGGCCACTCCCAGCCACAGGCCCCTAAACACATCAACGGCGCTTTTCCCTGGAAAACAAAACTCGCCTGCCAAATTTTGATGGCAGATTGCTGGAGCCACTTGGTACTATCAAACCAGCCCAACTTGGGACTGGTGCCACCATGGGTCTGGTCACCATCCTGGCTATCGTAGCTTTTCAGGAGCCAGCCGGTCACTCCCAGCCATAGGCCCCCAGACACAAACCTCGGCCCGTTTCCCTGGCAAACAAAAGTAAGCTGCCCTGCTTCTGGATGGCAGATTGCAGGAACCACTTGGTACTATCAAACCAGCAAAACTTGGCACTGGTGCCACCTTGGGTCTGGATACCATGGTGCGTATCGTGGATTCTAAGGAGCCAGCCGGCCACTCCCAGCCACAGGCCCCCAAACAAAAACAACGGCGCTTTTCCCTGGAAAACAAAACTCGCCTACCAACGTTTTGATGGCAGATTGCAGGAGCCACTTGGTACTATCAAACCAGCCCAACTTGGCACTGGTGCCACCATGGGTCTGGTCACCATCCTGCCTATCGTAACTTTTCAGGAGCCAGCCGGTCACTCCCAGACATAGGCCCCCAGACACAAAGCTCGGCCCGTTTCCCTAGCAAAGAAAATTAAGCTGCCCCGCTTCTGGATGGCAGATTGCAGGAGCCACTTGGTACTATCAAACCAGCCCGACTTGGCACTGGTGCCACCTCTGGTCTGGGAACCATCCTGCGTATCGTGGATTCTAAGGAGCCAGTCGGCCACTCCCAGCCACTGGCCCCCAAACACAAACAACGGCCCGTTTCCGTGGCAAACAAAAGTAAGCTGCCCCGCTTCTGGATGGCAGATGTCAGGAGCCACTTGGTACTATCAAACCAGCCCGACTTGGCACTGGTGCCACCTCTGGTCTGGGAACCATCCTGCGTATCGTGGTTTCTAAGGAGCCAGCCGGCCACTCCCAACCACAGGCCCCCAAACACAAACAACGGCGCTTTTCCCTGGAAAACAAAACTCGCCTGCCAACGTTTTGATGTCAGATTGCAGGAGCCACTTGGTACTATCAAACCAGCCCAACTTGGCACTGGTGCCACCATGGGTCTGGTCACCATCCTGCCTATCGTAGCTTTCAGGAGCCCGCCGGTCACTCCCTGCCATAGGCCCCGAGACACAAACCTCGGCCCGTTTCCCTGGCAAACAAAAGTAAGCTGCCCCGCTTCTGGATGGCAGATTGCAGGAGCCACTTGGTACTATCAAACCAGCCCGACTTGGCTCTGGTGCCACCTCTGGTGTGGGAACCATCCTGCGTATCGTGGATTTTATGGAGCCAGCCGGTCAGTCCCAGCCATAGGCCCCCAAACACAAACAACGGTCCGTTTCCCTGGCAAACAATAGTAAGCTGCCCCGCTTCTGAATGGCAGATTGCAGGAACCACTTGGTAGTATCAAACCAGCCCAACTTGGCACTGGTGGCACCTCTTGTCTGGGAACCATGCTGCGTATCGTGGTTTCTAAGGAGCCAGCCGGCCACTCCCAACCATAGACCCCCAGACACAAACCTCGGCCCGTTTCCCTGGAAAACAAAAGTAAGCTACCCCGATTCTGGATGGCAGATTGCAGGAGCCACTTGGTACTATCAAATCAGCCCAACTTGGCACTGGTGCCACCATGGGTCTGGTAAACATCCTGCCTATCGTAGCTTTTCAGGAGCCAGCCGGCCACTCCCAGACATATGCCCCCAAAAACAAACCACGGCCCTTTTCTCTGGCAAACAAAACTCAACTGCCCCTCTTCTGGATGGCAAATTTTAGGACGCACTTTGTACTACGAAAACCGCCCGACGTGGCACTGGTGCCACCTTGTGTCAGGGAACCATCCTGCATATCGAGCTTTTTAAGGAGCCAGCCGGCCACGCCCAGCCATAAACCCCCAAAAACAAACCACGGACCATTTCTCTTGGAAACAAAAATCCGCTGCCCCGCGTCTGGATGGCAGATTGCAGGAGCCACTTTTCACCATCAAACCAGCCCGACTTGGCACTGGTGCCACCTCTGGTCTGGGAACCATCCTGCGTATCATGGATTCTAAGGAGCCAGCCGGCCACTCCCAGCCACAGGCCCCCAAACACAAACAACGGCGCTTTTCCCTGGAAAAAAAAATTCGCCTGCCAACTTTTTGATGGCAGATTGCAGGAGCCACTTGGTACTATCAAATCATCCCAACTTGGCACTGGTGCCACTATGGGTCTGGGAACCATCCTGCCTATTGTAGGATTTCAGGAGCCAGCCGGTCACTCCCAGCCATAGGCCCCCAGACAAAAACCTCGGACCGTTTCCCTGGCAAACAAAATTAAGCTGCCCCGATTCTGGATGGCAGATTGCAGGAGCCACTTGGTACTATCAAACCAGCCCAACTTGGCACTGGTGCCACCATGGGTCTGGTCACCATCCTGCCTATCGTAGCTTTTCAGGAGCCAGCCGGTCACTCCCAGCCATAGGCCCCCAGACACAAAGCTCGGCCCGTTTCCCTGGCAAACAAAAGTAAGCTGCCCCGCTTCTGGATGGCAGATTGCAGGATCCACTTGGTACTATCAAACCAGCCCGACTTGGCACTGGTGCCACCTCTGGTCTGGGAACCATCCTGCGTATCGTGGATTCTAAGGAGCCAGCCGGCCACTCCCTGCCACAGGCCCCCAAACACAAACAACGGCGCTTTTCCCTGGAAAACAAATCTCGCCTGCCAACTTTTTGATGGCAGATTGCAGGAGCCACTTGGTACTATCAAACCAGCCCAACTTGGCACTGGTGCCGCCATGGGTCTGGTCACCATCCTGCCTATCGTAGCTTTTCACGAGCCAGCCGGTCACTCCCAGCCATAGGCCCCCAGACAAAAACCTCGGCCCGTTTCCCTGGAAAACAAAAGTAAGCTGCCCCGCTTCTGGATGGCAGATTGTAGGACGCACTTGTTACTATCAAACCAGCCCGACTTGGCACTGGTGCCACCACTGGTCTGGGAACCATCCTGCGTATCGTGGATTCTAAAGAGGTGGCCGGCCACTCCCAGCCACAGGCACCCATACACAAACAACGGCACTTTTCCCTGGAAAACAAAACTCGCCTGCCAACTTTTTGATGGCAGATTGCAGGAGCCACTTGGTACTATCAAACCAGCCCAACTTGGCACTGCTGCCACCATGGGTCTGGTCACCATCCTGCCTATCGTAGCTTTTCAGGAGCCAGCCGGTCACTCCCAGCCATAGGCCCCCAGACAAAAACCTCGGCCCGATTCCCTGGCAAACAAAAGTAAGCTGCCCCGCTTCTGGATGGCAGATTGCAGGATCCACTTGGTACTATCAAACCAGCCCGACTTGGCACTGGTGCCACGACAAGTCTGGGAACCATCCTGCGTATCGTGGATTCTAATGAGCCAGCCGGCCACTCCCAGCCACAGGCCCCCAAACAAAAACAACAGCGCTTTTCCCTGGAAAACAAAACTCGCCTGCCAACTTTTTGATGGCAGATTGCAGGAACCACTTGGTACCATCAAACCAGCCCAACTTGGCACTGGTGCCACCATGGGTCTGGTCACCATCCTGCCTATCGTAGCTTTTCAGGAGCCAGCCGGTCACTCCCAGCCATAGGCCCCCAGACACAAACCTCGGCCCGTTTCCCTGGCAAACAAAAGTAAGCTGCCCCGCTTCTGGATGGCAGATTGCAGGAGCCACTTTGCACCATCAAACTATCCCGACTAGGCACTGGTGCCACCTTGGGTCTGGGAACCATCCTGCGTATGGTGGATTCTAAGGAGCCAGCCGGCCACTCCCAGCCACAGGCCCCTAAACACATCAACGGCGCTTTTCCCTGGAAAACAAAACTCGCCTGCCAAATTTTGATGGCAGATTGCAGGAGCCACTTGGTACTATCAAACCAGCCCAACTTGGGACTGGTGCCACCATGGGTCTGGTCACCATCCTGGCTATCGTAGCTTTTCAGGAGCCAGCCGGTCACTCCCAGCCATAGGCCCCCAGACACAAACCTCGGCCCGTTTCCCTGGCAAACAAAAGTAAGCTGCCCTGCTTCTGGATGGCAGATTGCAGGAACCACTTGGTACTATCAAACCAGCAAAACTTGGCACTGGTGCCACCTTGGGTCTGGATACCATGGTGCGTATCGTGGATTCTAAGGAGCCAGCCGGCCACTCCCAGCCACAGGCCCCCAAACAAAAACAACGGCGCTTTTCCCTGGAAAACAAAACTCGCCTACCAACGTTTTGATGGCAGATTGCAGGAGCCACTTGGTACTATCAAACCAGCCCAACTTGGCACTGGTGCCACCATGGGTCTGGTCACCATCCTGCCTATCGTAACTTTTCAGGAGCCAGCCGGTCACTCCCAGCCATAGGCCCCCAGACACAAAGCTCGGCCCGTTTCCCTGGCAAAGGAAATTAAGCTGCCCCGCTTCTGGATGGCAGATTGCAGGAGCCACTTGGTACTATCAAACCAGCCCGACTTGGCACTGGTGCCACCTCTGGTCTGGGAACCATCCTGCGTATCGTGGATTCTAAGGAGCCAGTCGGCCACTCCCAGCCACAGGCCCCCAAACACAAACAACGGCCCGTTTCCGTGGCAAACAAAAGTAAGCTGCCCCGCTTCTGGATGGCAGATGTCAGGAGCCACTTGGTACTATCAAACCAGCCCGACTTGGCACTGGTGCCACCTCTGGTCTGGGAACCATCCTGCGTATTGTGGTTTCTAAGGAGCCAGCCGGCCACTCCCAACCACAGGCCCCCAAACACAAACAACGGCGCTTTTCCCTGGAAAACAAAACTCGCCTGCCAACGTTTTGATGGCAGATTGCAGGAGCCACTTGGTACTATCAAACCAGCCCAACTTGGCACTGGTGCCACCATGGGTCTTGTCACCATCCTGCCTATCGTAGCTTTCAGGAGCCAGCCGGTCACTGCCTGCCATAGGCCCCGAGACACAAACCTCGGCCCGTTTCCCTGGCAAACAAAAGTAAGCTGCCCCGCTTCTGGATGGCAGATTGCAGGAGCCACTTGGTACTATCAAACCAGCCCGACTTGGCACTGGTGCCACCTCTGGTCTGGGAACCATCCTGCGTATCGTGGATTTTATGGAGCCAGCCGGTCAGTCCCAGCCATAGGCCCCCAAACACAAACAACGGTCCGTTTCCCTGGCAAACAAAAGTAAGCTGCCCCGCTTCTGGATGGCAGATTGCAGGAACCACTTGGTAGTATCAAACCAGCCCAACTTGGCACTGGTGCCACCTCTGGTCTGGGAACCATGCTGCGTATCGTGGTTTCTAAGGAGCCAGCCGGCCACTCCCAACCATAGACCCCCAGACACAAACCTCGGCCCGTTTCCCTGGAAAACAAAAGTAAGCTACCCCGATTCTGGATGGCAGATTGCAGGAGCCACTTGGTACTATCAAATCAGCCCAACTTGGCACTGGTGCCACCATGGGTCTGGTAAACATCCTGCCTATCGTAGCTTTTCAGGAGCCAGCCGGCCACTCTCAGCCATATGCCCCCAAAAACAAACCACGGCCCTTTTCTCTGGCAAACAAAACTCAACTGCCCCTCTTCTGGATGGCAAATTTTAGGACGCACTTTGTACTACGAAAACCGCCCGACGTGGCACTGGTGCCACCTTGTGTCAGGGAACCATCCTGCATATCGAGCTTTTTAAGGAGCCAGCCGGCCACGCCCAGCCATAAACCCCCAAAAACAAACCACGGACCATTTCTCTTGGAAACAAAAATCCGCTGCCCCGCGTCTGTATGGCAGATTGCAGGAGCCACTTTGCACCATCAAACCAGCCCGACTTGGCACTGGTGCCACCTTGGGTCTGGGAACAATCCTGCATATCGTGGATTCTAAGGAGCCAGCCGGCCACTCCCAGCCACAGGCCCCCAAACACAAACAACGGCGCTTTTCCCTGGAAAACAAAATTCGCCTGCCAACTTTTTGATGGCAGATTGCAGGAGCCACTTGGTACTATCAAATCATCCCAACTTGGCACTGGTGCCACTATGGGTCTGGGAACCATCCTGCCTATTGTAGCATTTCAGGAGCCAGCCGGTCACTCCCAGCCATAGGCCCCCAGACACAAACCTCGGACCGTTTCCCTGGCAAACAAAATTAAGCTGCCCCGATTCTGGATGGCAGATTGCAGGAGCCACTTGGTTGTGTCAAACCAGCCCGACTTGGCACTGGTGCCACCTTGGGTCTGGGAACCATCCTGCGTATCGTGGATTCTAAGCAGCCACCCGGCCACTCTGAGCCACAGGCCCCCAAACAAAAACTACGGTGCTTTTCCCTGGAAAACAAAACTCGCCTGCCAACTTTTTGATGGCAGATTGCAGGAGCCACTTGGTACTATCAAACCAGCCCAACTTGGCACTGGTGCCACGTCTGGTCTGGGAACCATCCTGCCTATCGTAGCTTTTCAGGAGCCAGCCGGTCACTCCCAGCCATAGACCCCCAGACACAAACCTCGGCCCGTTTCCCTGGCAAACAAAAGTAAGCTGCCCCGCTTTTGGATGGCAGATTGCAGGAGCCACGTTGCACCATCAAACCAGCCCCACGTGGCACTGGTGCCACCTTGGGTCTGGGAACAAGTTGGGCTGGTTTGATAGTACCAAGTGGCTCCTGCAATCTGCCATCCAGAAGCGGGACAGCTTACTTTTGTTTCCCAGGGAAACGGGCCGAGGTATTTGTCTGGGGGCCTATGGCTGGGAGTGACCGGCTGACTACTGAAAAGCTACGATAGGCAGGATGGTTACCAGACTCATGGTGCCACCAGTGCCAAGTCGGGCTGCTTTGATAATACTAAATAGCTCCTGCAATCTGCCATCCAGACGCGGGGCAGCGGATTTTTGTTTGCTGGAGAAAAGTTCCGTGGTTTTTTTTTTGGGGGTATATGACTGGACGTGGCCGGCTGGCTCCTTAAAAAGCTCTATACGCAGGATTGTTCCCTGACCCAAGGTGGCATCAGTGCCAAGTCGGGCTGTTTTCGTAGTACCAAGTGCGTCCTGCAATTTGCCATCCAGAAGCGGGGCAGCCTACTTTTGTTTGCCAGGGAAACGTGCCGAGGTATTTGTCTGGAGGCCTATGGCTGGGAGTGAGCTGCTGGCTCCTGAAAAGCTACGATAGGCAGGATGGTGACCAGACCTATGGTGGCACCAGTGCCAAGTTGGGCTGGTTTGATAGTACCAAGTGGCTCCTGCAATCTGCCATCAAGAATTTGGCAGGCGAGTTTTGTTTTCCAGGGAAAAGCGCCGTTGTTTTTGTTTAGAGGCCTGTGGCTGGGAGTGGCCGCCTGTCCTCGTAGAATCTACGTTACGCAGCATGGTTCCCAGAGCCAAGGTGGCACCAGGGCCAAGTCGGGCTGGTTTGTAAGTACCAAGTGCATCCTGCAATCTGCCATCCAAAAGCGGGGCAGCTTACTTTTGTTTGCCAGGGAAACGGGCCGAGGTTTGTGTCCGGGGGCCTATGGCAGGGAGTGACCGGCTGGCTCCTGAAAAGCTACGATAGGCAGGATGTTTACCAGACCCATGGTGGCACCAGTGCCAAGTTGGGCTGATTTGATAGTACCAAGTGGCTCCTGCAATCTGCCATCCAGAATCGGGGTAACTTACTTTTGTTTTCCAGGGAAACGGGCCGAGCTTTGTGTCTGGGGGTCTATGGCTGGGAGTGACCGGCTGGCTCCTGAAAAGCTACAATAGGCAGGATGGTTCCCAGACCAGAGGTGGCACCAGTGCCAAGTTGGGCTGGTTTGATAGTACCAAGTGGCTCCTGCAATCTGCCATCAAAAAGTTGGCAGGCGAGTTTTGTTTTCCAGGGAAAAGCGCCGTTGTTTGTGTTTGGGGGCCTGTGGCTCAGAGTGGCCGGGTGGCTGCTTAGAATCCACGTTACGCAGGATGGTTCCCAGACCCAAGGTGGCACCAGTGCCAAGTCGGGCTGGTTTGACACAACCAAGTGGCTCCTGCAATCTGCCATCCAGAATCGGGGCAGCTTAATTTTGTTTGCCAGGGAAACGGTCCGAGGTTTGTGTCTGGGGGCCTATGGCTGGGAGTGACCGGCTGGCTCCTGAAATGCTACAATGGGCAGGATGGTTCCCAGACCCATAGTGGCACCAGTGCCAAGTTGGGATGATTTGATAGTACCAAGTGGCTCCTGCAATCTGCCATCAAAAAGCTGGCAGGCGAATTTTGTTTTCCAGGGAAAAGCGCCGTTGTTTGTGTTTGGGGGCCTGTGGCAGGGAGTGGCCGGCTGGCTCCTTAGAATCCACGATATGCAGGATTGTTCCCAGACCCAAGGTGGCACCAGTGCCAAGTCGGGCTGGTTTGATGGTGCAAAGTGGCTCCTGCAATCTGCCATACAGACGCGGGGCAGCGGATTTTTGTTTCCAAGAGAAATGGTCCGTGGTTTGTTTTTGGGGGTATATGGCTGGGCGTGGCCGGCTGGCTCCTTAAAAAGCTCGATATGCAGGATGGTTCCCTGACACAAGGTGGCACCAGTGCCACGTCGGGCGGTTTTCGTAGTACAAAGTGCGTCCTAAAATTTGCCATCCAGAAGAGGGGCAGTTGAGTTTTGTTTGCCAGAGAAAAGGGCCGTGGTTTGTTTTTGGGGCATATGGCTGAGAGTGGCCGGCTGGCCCCTGAAAATCCACGATAGGCAGGATGGTTCCCAGACCAGAGGTGTCACCAGTGCCAAGTCGGGCTGGTTTGATAGTACTAAGTAGCTCCTGCAATTTGCCATGCAGAAGCGGGGCAGCTTACTTTTGTTTGCCAGGGAAACGGGCCGAGGTTTGTGTCTGGGGGCCTATGGCTGGGAGTGACCGGCTGGCTCCTGAAAAGCTACGATAGGCAGGATGGTGACCAGACCCATGGTGGCACCAGTGCCAAGTTGGGCTGGTTTGATAGTACCAAGTGGCTCCTGCAATCTGCCATCAAAACGTTGGCAGGCGAGTTTTGTTTTCCAGGGAAAAGCGCCGTTGTTTGTGTTTGGGGGCCTGTGGATGGGAGTGGCCAGCTGGCTACTTAGAACCCACGATACGCAGGATGGTTCCCAGACCTGAGTTGGCACCAGTGCCAAGTTGGGCTGGTTTGATAGTACCAAGTGGCTCCTGCAATCTGCCATCCAGAAGCGGGGCAGCTTACTTTTGTTTGCCAGGGAAACGGGCCGAAATATTTGTCTGGGGGCCTCTGGCTGGGGGTGGCTGGCTGGCTCCTGAAAAGCTACGATAGGCAGGATGGTGACCAGACCCATGGTGGCACCAGTGCCAAGTTGGGCTGGTTTGATAATACCAAGTGGCTCCTGCAATCTGCCATCAAATGTTTGGCAGGCGAGTTTTGTTTTCCAGGGAAAAGCACCGTTGTGTGTGTTTTGGGGCCTGTGGCTGGGAGTGGCCAGCTGGCTCCTTTGAATCCACGATACGCAGGATGGTTCCCAGACCCAAGGTGGCATCAGTGCCAAGTCGGGCTGTTTTGTTAGTACCAAGTGGTTCCTGCAATCTGCCATCCAGAAGCGGGGCAGCTGAATTTTGTTTGCCAGAGAAAAAGGCTGTTGTTTGTGTTTCGGGGCCTGTGGCTGGCAGTGGCCGGCTGGCTCCTGAAAATCCATGATACGCAGCATGGTTCCCAGACCCAAGGTGGCATCAGTGCCAAGTAGGGCTGGTTTCATAGTACCCAGTGGCTCCTGCAATCTGCCATCCAGAAGAGGGGCAGTTGAGTTTTGTTTTCCAGAGAAAAGGGCCGTGGTTTGTGTTTGGGGCCTATGGCTGAGAGTGACCGGCTGGCCCCTGAAAATCCACGATAGGAAGGATGGTTCCCAGATCCAAGGTGGCAGCAGTGCCATGTTGTGCTGGTGTGATAGTCCCAAGTGGCTCCTGCAATCTGCCATCCAGAAGCGGGGCAGCTGAATTTTGTTTGCCAGACAAAAAGTCTGTGGTTTGTGCTTGGGGGCCTGTGGCTGGCAGTGGTCGGCTGGCTCCTGAAAATCCATGATACGCAGCATGGTTCCCAGACCCAAGGTGGCACCAGTGCCAAGTGGGGCTGGTTTCACAGTGTCAAGTGCCTCCTGCAATCTCCCATCCAGAAGCGGGGCAGCTGAGTTTTGTTTGCCTGTGAAACGGGCCGTTGTTTTTAATTGGGGTCTGTGGCCGAGAGTGTTCGGCTGGCTCCTGACAACCCACAATACGCAGGATGGTTCCCAGACCCAAGGTGGCACCAGTGCCAAGTCGGGCTGGTTTGATAGTACCAAGTGGCTCCTGCAATCTGCCATCCAGAAGCGGTGCAGTTGAGTTTTGTTTGCCAGAGAAAAGGGCCGTGGGTTGTGTTTGGGGGCATATGGCTGGGAGCGGCCGGCTGTCTCATTAAAAAGATCGATACGCAGGATGGTTCCGAGACCCAAGGTGGCACCAGTGCCAAGTCGGGCTGTTTTTATAGTACCAAGTGCGTCCTGCAATTTGCCATCCAGAAGAGGGGCAGTTGAGTTTTGTTTGCCAGAGAATAGCGCCGTTGTTTGTGTTTGGGGGCTTGTGGCTCGTAGTGGCCGACTGGCGCCTTAGAATCTGTGTTACGCAGCATGGTTCCCAGACCCAAGGTGGCACCAGTGCCAAGTTGGGCTGGTTTGATAGTACCAAGTGGCTCCTGCAATCTGCCATCCAGAAGCGGGGTAGCTTACTTTTGTTTGCCAGGGAAACGGGCCGAGGTTTGTGACTGGGGACCTATGGCTGGGAGTGACCGGCTGGCTCCTGGAAAGCTACAATAGGCAGGATGGTTACCAGACCCATGGTGGCACCAGTGCCAAGTTGGGCTGGTTTGATAGTACCAAGTGGCTCCTGCAATCTGCCATCAAAAAGTTGGCAGGCGAGTTTTGTTTTCCAGGGAAAAGCGCCGTTGTTTGTGTTTGGGGGCCTGTGGCTGGGAGTGGCCAGCTGGCTCCTTAGAACCCACGATACGCAGGATGGTTCCCAGACCTGAGTTGGCACCAGTGCCAAGTTGGGCTGGTTTGATAGTACCAAGTGGCTCCTGCAATCTGCCATCCAGAAGCGGGGCAGCTTACTTTTGTTTGCCAGGGAAACGGGCCGAAATATTTGTCTGGGGGCCTCTGGCTGGGGGTGGCTGGCTGGCTCCTGAAAAGCTACGATAGGCAGGATGGTGACCAGACCCATGGTGGCACCAGTGCCAAGTTGGGCTGGTTTGATAATACCAAGTGGCTCCTGCAATCTGCCATAAAAAGTTTGGCAGGCGAGTTTTGTTTTCCAGGGAAAAGCACCGTTGTGTGTGTTTTGGGGCCTGTGGCTGGGAGTGGCCAGCTGGCTCCTTTGAATCCACGATACGCAGGATGGTTCCCAGACCCAAGGTGGCATCAGTGCCAAGTCGGGCTGGTTTGTTAGTACCAAGTGGTTCCTGCAATCTGCCATCCAGAAGCGGGGCAGCTGAATTTTGTTTGCCAGAGAAAAAGGCTGTTGTTTGTGTTTCGGGGCCTGTGGCTGGCAGTGGCCGGCTGGCTCCTGAAAATCCATGATACGCAGCATGGTTCCCAGACCCAAGGTGGCATCAGTGCCAAGTAGGGCTGGTTTCATAGTACCCAGTGGCTCCTGCAATCTGCCATCCAGAAGAGGGGCAGTTGAGTTTTGTTTTCCAGAGAAAAGGGCCGTGGTTTGTGTTTGGGGCCTATGGCTGAGAGTGACCGGCTGGCCCCTGAAAATCCACGATAGGAAGGATGGTTCCCAGATCCAAGGTGGCACCAGTGCCAAGTTTTGCTGGTTTGATACTACCAAGTGCGTCCTGCAATCTGCCATCCAGAAGCGGGGCAGCTTAATTTTGTTTGCCAGGGAAACGGGCCGTGGGTTTTGTTTGGGGGCATATAGCTGAGAGTGGCCGGCTGGCTCCTGAAAATCCACGCTAGGCAGCATGGTTCCCAGATGCAATGTGGCACCAGTGCCAAGTCGGGCTGGTTTGATGGTGCAAAGTGGCTCCTGCAATCTGCCATCCAGAAGCGAGGCAGCTGATTTTTGTTTGCCAGAGGAAAATTCCGTGGATTGTTTTTGGGGGCATATTGCTGGGAGTGGCCGGCTGGCTCCTTAAAATGCTCGATACGCATGATGGTTCCCAGGCCCAAGGTGTCACCACTACCAAGTCGGCCTGCGGTTTTAGTATCAAGTTCATCCTGCAATTTGCCATCCAGAAGAGGGGCAGTTGAGTTTTGTTTGCCAGAGAAACGGGCCGAGGTTTCTGTTTGGGGACATATGGCTGAGAGTGGCCGGCTGGCCCCTGAATATCCACGATACAGAGCATGGTTCCCAGATCCAAGGTGGCACCAGTGCCAAGTCGGGCTGGTTTGATAGTACCAAGTGTCTCCTGCAATCTGCCATCCAGAAGCAGGGCAGCTTACTTTTGTTTGCCAGAGAAATAGGCCTAGGTTTTTGTTTGGGGGCCTGTGGCTAGGAGTGGCCGGCTGGCTCCTTAGAATCCACGATACGCAGGATGGTTCCCAGACCCAAGGTGGCACCAGTGCCAAGTCGGGCTGGTTTGATTACACCAAGTGCCTCCTGCAATCTCCCATCCAGA
This sequence comes from Melospiza melodia melodia, assembly GCF_035770615.1. Lineage (NCBI taxonomy): Eukaryota > Metazoa > Chordata > Aves > Passeriformes > Passerellidae > Melospiza > Melospiza melodia. The sequence continues at coordinate 85,654,378 of NC_086196.1, read as the reverse complement.
AGCGGGGCAGCTGAGTTTTGTTTGCCTGTGAAACGGGCCGTTGTTTTTAATTGGGGTCTGTGGCCGAGAGTGTTCGGCTGGCTCCTGACAACCCACAATACGCAGGATGGTTCCCAGACCCAAGGTGGCACCAGTGCCAAGTCGGGCTGGTTTGATAGTACCAAGTGGCTCCTGCAATCTGCCATCCAGAAGCGGTGCAGTTGAGTTTTGTTTGCCAGAGAAAAGGGCCGTGGGTTGTGTTTGGGGGCATATGGCTGGGAGTGGCCGGCTGTCTCAGTAAAAAGATCGATACGCAGGATGGTTCCCAGACCCAAGGGGGCACCAGTGCCAAGTCGGGCTGTTTTTATAGTACCAAGTGCGTCCTGCAATTTGCCATCCAGAAGAGGGGCAGTTGAGTTTTGTTTTCCAGAGAATAGCGCCGTTGTTTGTGTTTGGGGGCTTGTGGCTCGTAGTGGCCGACTGGCGCCTTAGAATCTGTGTTACGCAGCATGGTTCCCAGACCCAAGGTGGCACCAGTGCCAAGTTGGGCTGGTTTGATAGTACCAAGTGGCTCCTGCAATCTGCCATCCAGAAGCGGGGTAGCTTACTTTTGTTTGCCAGGGAAACGGGCCGAGGTTTGTGACTGGGGACCTATGGCTGGGAGTGACCGGCTGGCTCCTGGAAAGCTACAATAGGCAGGATGGTTACCAGACCCATGGTGGCACCAGTGCCAAGTTGGGCTGGTTTGATAGTACCAAGTGGCTCCTGCAATCTGCCATCAAAAAGTTGGCAGGCGAGTTTTGTTTTCCAGGGAAAAGCGACATTGTTTGTATTTGGGGGCCTGTGGCTGGGAGTGACCGGCTGGCTCCTTTGAACCCACGATACGCAGGATGGTTCCCAGACCCAAGGTGGCACCAGTGCCAAGTTTTGCTGGTTTGATACTACCAAGTGCGTCCTGCAATCTGCCATCCAGAAGCGGGGCAGCTTAGTTTTGTTTGCCAGGGAAACGGGCCGTGGGTTTTGTTTGGGGGTATATAGCTGAGAGTGGCCGGCTGGCTCCTGAAAATCCACGCTAGGCAGCATGGTTCCCAGATGCAATGTGGCACCAGTGCCAAGTCGGGCTGGTTTGATGGTGCAAAGTGGCTCCTGCAATCTGCCATCCAGAAGCGAGGCAGCTGATTTTTGTTTGCCAGAGGAAAATTCCGTGGATTGTTTTTGGGGGCATATTGCTGGGAGTGGCCGGCTGGCTCCTTAAAATGCTCGATACGCATGATGGTTCCCAGGCCCAAGGTGTCACCACTACCAAGTCGGCCTGCGGTTTTAGTATCAAGTTCATCCTGCAATTTGCCATCCAGAAGAGGGGCAATTGAGTTTTGTTTGCCAGAGAAACGGGCCGAGGTTTCTGTTTGGGGACATATGGCTGAGAGTGGCCGGCTGGCCCCTGAATATCCACGATACAGAGCATGGTTCCCAGATCCAAGGTGGCACCAGTGCCAAGTCGGGCTGGTTTGATAGTACCAAGTGTCTCCTGCAATCTGCCATGCAGAAGCGGGGCAGCTTACTTTTGTTTGCCAGAGAAATAGGCCTAGGTTTTTGTTTGGGGGCCTGTGGCTAGGAGTGGCCGGCTGGCTCCTTAGAATCCACGATACGCAGGATGGTTCCCAGACCCAAGGTGGCACCAGTGCCAAGTCGGGCTGGTTTGATTACACCAAGTGGCTCCTGCAATCTGCCATCCAGAAGCGGGGCAGCTGAGTTTTGTTTGCCTGTGAAACGGGCCGTTGTTTTTAATTGGGGTCTGTGGCCGAGAGTGTTCGGCTGGCTCCTGACAACCCACAATACGCAGGATGGTTCCCAGACCCAAGGTGGCACCAGTGCCAAGTCGGGCTGGTTTGATAGTACCAAGTGGCTCCTGCAATCTGCCATCCAGAAGCGGTGCAGTTGAGTTTTGTTTGCCAGAGAAAAGGGCCGTGGGTTGTGTTTGGGGGCATATGGCTGGGAGTGGCCGGCTGTCTCATTAAAAAGATCGATACGCAGGATGGTTCCCAGACCCAAGGGGGCACCAGTGCCAAGTCGGGCTGTTTTTATAGTACCAAGTGCGTCCTGCAATTTGCCATCCAGAAGAGGGGCAGTTGAGTTTTGTTTGCCAGAGAATAGCGCCGTTGTTTGTGTTTGGGGGCTTGTGGCTCGTAGTGGCCGACTGGCGCCTTAGAATCTGTGTTACGCAGCATGGTTCCCAGACCCAAGGTGGCACCAGTGCCAAGTTGGGCTGGTTTGATAGTACCAAGTGGCTCCTGCAATCTGCCATCCAGAAGCGGGGTAGCTTACTTTTGTTTGCCAGGGAAACGGGCCGAGGTTTGTGACTGGGGACCTATGGCTGGGAGTGACCGGCTGGCTCCTGGAAAGCTACAATAGGCAGGATGGTGACCAGACCCATGGTGGCACCAGTGCCAAGTTGGGCTGGTTTGATAGTACCAAGTGGCTCCTGCAATCTGCCATCAAAAAGTTGGCAGGCGAGATTTGTTTTCCAGGGAAAAGCGACATTGTTTGTATTTGGGGGCCTGTGGCTGGGAGTGACCGGCTGGCTCCTTTGAACCCACGATACGCAGGATGGTTCCCAGACCCAAGGTGGCACCAGTGCCAAGTTTTGCTGGTTTGATACTACCAAGTGCGTCCTGCAATCTGCCATCCAGAAGCGGGGCAGCTTAATTTTGTTTGCCAGGGAAACGGGCCGTGGGTTTTGTTTGGGGGCATATAGCTGAGAGTGGCCGGCTGGCTCCTGAAAATCCACGCTAGGCAGCATGGTTCCCAGATGCAATGTGGCACCAGTGCCAAGTCGGGCTGGTTTGATGGTGCAAAGTGGCTCCTGCAATCTGCCATCCAGAAGCGAGGCAGCTGATTTTTGTTTGCCAGAGGAAAATTCCGTGGATTGTTTTTGGGGGCATATTGCTGGGAGTGGCCGGCTGGCTCCTTAAAATGCTCGATACGCATGATGGTTCCCAGGCCCAAGGTGTCACCACTACCAAGTCGGCCTGCGGTTTTAGTATCAAGTTCATCCTGCAATTTGCCATCCAGAAGAGGGGCAGTTGAGTTTTGTTTGCCAGAGAAACGGGCCGAGGTTTCTGTTTGGGGACATATGGCTGAGAGTGGCCGGCTGGCCCCTGAATATCCACGATACAGAGCATGGTTCCCAGATCCAAGGTGGCACCAGTGCCAAGTCGGGCTGGTTTGATAGTACCAAGTGTCTCCTGCAATCTGCCATCCAGAAGCAGGGCAGCTTACTTTTGTTTGCCAGAGAAATAGGCCTAGGTTTTTGTTTGGGGGCCTGTGGCTAGGAGTGGCCGGCTGGCTCCTTAGAATCCACGATACGCAGGATGGTTCCCAGACCCAAGGTGGCACCAGTGCCAAGTCGGGCTGGTTTGATTACACCAAGTGCCTCCTGCAATCTCCCATCCAGAAGCGGGGCAGCTGAGTTTTGTTTGCCTGTGAAACGGGCCGTTGTTTTTAATTGGGGTCTGTGGCCGAGAGTGTTCGGCTGGCTCCTGACAACCCACAATACGCAGGATGGTTCCCAGACCCAAGGTGGCACCAGTGCCAAGTCGGGCTGGTTTGATAGTACCAAGTGGCTCCTGCAATCTGCCATCCAGAAGCGGTGCAGTTGAGTTTTGTTTGCCAGAGAAAAGGGCCGTGGGTTGTGTTTGGGGGCATATGGCTGGGAGCGGCCGGCTGTCTCATTAAAAAGATCGATACGCAGGATGGTTCCGAGACCCAAGGTGGCACCAGTGCCAAGTCGGGCTGTTTTTATAGTACCAAGTGCGTCCTGCAATTTGCCATCCAGAAGAGGGGCAGTTGAGTTTTGTTTGCCAGAGAATAGCGCCGTTGTTTGTGTTTGGGGGCTTGTGGCTCGTAGTGGCCGACTGGCGCCTTAGAATCTGTGTTACGCAGCATGGTTCCCAGACCCAAGGTGGCACCAGTGCCAAGTTGGGCTGGTTTGATAGTACCAAGTGGCTCCTGCAATCTGCCATCCAGAAGCGGGGTAGCTTACTTTTGTTTGCCAGGGAAACGGGCCGAGGTTTGTGACTGGGGACCTATGGCTGGGAGTGACCGGCTGGCTCCTGGAAAGCTACAATAGGCAGGATGGTTACCAGACCCATGGTGGCACCAGTGCCAAGTTGGGCTGGTTTGATAGTACCAAGTGGCTCCTGCAATCTGCCATCAAAAAGTTGGCAGGCGAGTTTTGTTTTCCAGGGAAAAGCGCCGTTGTTTGTGTTTGGGGGCCTGTGGCTGGGAGTGGCCAGCTGGCTCCTTAGAACCCACGATACGCAGGATGGTTCCCAGACCTGAGTTGGCACCAGTGCCAAGTTGGGCTGGTTTGATAGTACCAAGTGGCTCCTGCAATCTGCCATCCAGAAGCGGGGCAGCTTACTTTTGTTTGCCAGGGAAACGGGCCGAAATATTTGTCTGGGGGCCTCTGGCTGGGGGTGGCTGGCTGGCTCCTGAAAAGCTACGATAGGCAGGATGGTGACCAGACCCATGGTGGCACCAGTGCCAAGTTGGGCTGGTTTGATAATACCAAGTGGCTCCTGCAATCTGCCATCAAAAGTTTGGCAGGCGAGTTTTGTTTTCCAGGGAAAAGCACCGTTGTGTGTGTTTTGGGGCCTGTGGCTGGGAGTGGCCAGCTGGCTCCTTTGAATCCACGATACGCAGGATGGTTCCCAGACCCAAGGTGGCATCAGTGCCAAGTCGGGCTGGTTTGTTAGTACCAAGTGGTTCCTGCAATCTGCCATCCAGAAGCGGGGCAGCTGAATTTTGTTTGCCAGAGAAAAAGGCTGTTGTTTGTGTTTCGGGGCCTGTGGCTGGCAGTGGCCGGCTGGCTCCTGAAAATCCATGATACGCAGCATGGTTCCCAGACCCAAGGTGGCATCAGTGCCAAGTAGGGCTGGTTTCATAGTACCCAGTGGCTCCTGCAATCTGCCATCCAGAAGAGGGGCAGTTGAGTTTTGTTTTCCAGAGAAAAGGGCCGTGGTTTGTGTTTGGGGCCTATGGCTGAGAGTGACCGGCTGGCCCCTGAAAATCCACGATAGGAAGGATGGTTCCCAGATCCAAGGTGGCACCAGTGCCAAGTTTTGCTGGTTTGATACTACCAAGTGCGTCCTGCAATCTGCCATCCAGAAGCGGGGCAGCTTAATTTTGTTTGCCAGGGAAACGGGCCGTGGGTTTTGTTTGGGGGCATATAGCTGAGAGTGGCCGGCTGGCTCCTGAAAATCCACGCTAGGCAGCATGGTTCCCAGATGCAATGTGGCACCAGTGCCAAGTCGGGCTGGTTTGATGGTGCAAAGTGGCTCCTGCAATCTGCCATCCAGAAGCGAGGCAGCTGATTTTTGTTTGCCAGAGGAAAATTCCGTGGATTGTTTTTGGGGGCATATTGCTGGGAGTGGCCGGCTGGCTCCTTAAAATGCTCGATACGCATGATGGTTCCCAGGCCCAAGGTGTCACCACTACCAAGTCGGCCTGCGGTTTTAGTATCAAGTTCATCCTGCAATTTGCCATCCAGAAGAGGGGCAGTTGAGTTTTGTTTGCCAGAGAAACGGGCCGAGGTTTCTGTTTGGGGACATATGGCTGAGAGTGGCCGGCTGGCCCCTGAATATCCACGATACAGAGCATGGTTCCCAGATCCAAGGTGGCACCAGTGCCAAGTCGGGCTGGTTTGATAGTACCAAGTGTCTCCTGCAATCTGCCATCCAGAAGCAGGGCAGCTTACTTTTGTTTGCCAGAGAAATAGGCCTAGGTTTTTGTTTGGGGGCCTGTGGCTAGGAGTGGCCGGCTGGCTCCTTAGAATCCACGATACGCAGGATGTTTCCCAGACCCAAGGTGGCACCAGTGCCAAGTCGGGCTGGTTTGATTACACCAAGTGCCTCCTGCAATCTCCCATCCAGAAGCGGGGCAGCTGAGTTTTGTTTGCCTGTGAAACGGGCCGTTGTTTTTAATTGGGGTCTGTGGCCGAGAGTGTTCGGCTGGCTCCTGACAACCCACAATACGCAGGATGGTTCCCAGACCCAAGGTGGCACCAGTGCCAAGTCGGGCTGGTTTGATAGTACCAAGTGGCTCCTGCAATCTGCCATCCAGAAGCGGTGCAGTTGAGTTTTGTTTGCCAGAGAAAAGGGCCGTGGGTTGTGTTTGGGGGCATATGGCTGGGAGTGGCCGGCTGTCTCAGTAAAAAGATCGATACGCAGGATGGTTCCCAGACCCAAGGGGGCACCAGTGCCAAGTCGGGCTGTTTTTATAGTACCAAGTGCGTCCTGCAATTTGCCATCCAGAAGAGGGGCAGTTGAGTTTTGTTTTCCAGAGAATAGCGCCGTTGTTTGTGTTTGGGGGCTTGTGGCTCGTAGTGGCCGACTGGCGCCTTAGAATCTGTGTTACGCAGCATGGTTCCCAGACCCAAGGTGGCACCAGTGCCAAGTTGGGCTGGTTTGATAGTACCAAGTGGCTCCTGCAATCTGCCATCCAGAAGCGGGGTAGCTTACTTTTGTTTGCCAGGGAAACGGGCCGAGGTTTGTGACTGGGGACCTATGGCTGGGAGTGACCGGCTGGCTCCTGGAAAGCTACAATAGGCAGGATGGTTACCAGACCCATGGTGGCAGCAGTGCCAAGTTGGGCTGGTTTGATAGTACCAAGTGGCTCCTGCAATCTGCCATCAAAAAGTTGGCAGGCGAGTTTTGTTTTCCAGGGAAAAGCGACATTGTTTGTATTTGGGGGCCTGTGGCTGGGAGTGACCGGCTGGCTCCTTTGAACCCACGATACGCAGGATGGTTCCCAGACCCAAGGTGGCACCAGTGCCAAGTTTTGCTGGTTTGATACTACCAAGTGCGTCCTGCAATCTGCCATCCAGAAGCGGGGCAGCTTAGTTTTGTTTGCCAGGGAAACGGGCCGTGGGTTTTGTTTGGGGGTATATAGCTGAGAGTGGCCGGCTGGCTCCTGAAAATCCACGCTAGGCAGCATGGTTCCCAGATGCAATGTGGCACCAGTGCCAAGTCGGGCTGGTTTGATGGTGCAAAGTGGCTCCTGCAATCTGCCATCCAGAAGCGAGGCAGCTGATTTTTGTTTGCCAGAGGAAAATTCCGTGGATTGTTTTTGGGGGCATATTGCTGGGAGTGGCCGGCTGGCTCCTTAAAATGCTCGATACGCATGATGGTTCCCAGGCCCAAGGTGTCACCACTACCAAGTCGGCCTGCGGTTTTAGTATCAAGTTCATCCTGCAATTTGCCATCCAGAAGAGGGGCAGTTGAGTTTTGTTTGCCAGAGAAACGGGCCGAGGTTTCTGTTTGGGGACATATGGCTGAGAGTGGCCGGCTGGCCCCTGAATATCCACGATACAGAGCATGGTTCCCAGATCCAAGGTGGCACCAGTGCCAAGTCGGGCTGGTTTGATAGTACCAAGTGTCTCCTGCAATCTGCCATCCAGAAGCAGGGCAGCTTACTTTTGTTTGCCAGAGAAATAGGCCTAGGTTTTTGTTTGGGGGCCTGTGGCTAGGAGTGGCCGGCTGGCTCCTTAGAATCCACGATACGCAGGATGGTTCCCAGACCCAAGGTGGCACCAGTGCCAAGTCGGGCTGGTTTGATTACACCAAGTGGCTCCTGCAATCTGCCATCCAGAAGCGGGGCAGCTGAGTTTTGTTTGCCTGTGAAACGGGCCGTTGTTTTTAATTGGGGTCTGTGGCCGAGAGTGTTCGGCTGGCTCCTGACAACCCACAATACGCAGGATGGTTCCCAGACCCAAGGTGGCACCAGTGCCAAGTCGGGCTGGTTTGATAGTACCAAGTGGCTCCTGCAATCTGCCATCCAGAAGCGGTGCAGTTGAGTTTTGTTTGCCAGAGAAAAGGGCCGTGGGTTGTGTTTGGGGGCATATGGCTGGGAGTGGCCGGCTGTCTCATTAAAAAGATCGATACGCAGGATGGTTCCCAGACCCAAGGGGGCACCAGTGCCAAGTCGGGCTGTTTTTATAGTACCAAGTGCGTCCTGCAATTTGCCATCCAGAAGAGGGGCAGTTGAGTTTTGTTTGCCAGAGAATAGCGCCGTTGTTTGTGTTTGGGGGCTTGTGGCTCGTAGTGGCCGACTGGCGCCTTAGAATCTGTGTTACGCAGCATGGTTCCCAGACCCAAGGTGGCACCAGTGCCAAGTTGGGCTGGTTTGATAGTACCAAGTGGCTCCTGCAATCTGCCATCCAGAAGCGGGGTAGCTTACTTTTGTTTGCCAGGGAAACGGGCCGAGGTTTGTGACTGGGGACCTATGGCTGGGAGTGACTGGCTGGCTCCTGGAAAGCTACAATAGGCAGGATGGTTACCAGACCCATGGTGGCACCAGTGCCAAGTTGGGCTGGTTTGATAGTACCAAGTGGCTCCTGCAATCTGCCATCAAAAAGTTGGCAGGCGAGTTTTGTTTTCCAGGGAAAAGCGACATTGTTTGTATTTGGGGGCCTGTGGCTGGGAGTGACCGGCTGGCTCCTTTGAACCCACGATACGCAGGATGGTTCCCAGACCCAAGGTGGCACCAGTGCCAAGTTTTGCTGGTTTGATACTACCAAGTGCGTCCTGCAATCTGCCATCCAGAAGCGGGGCAGCTTAATTTTGTTTGCCAGGGAAACGGGCCGTGGGTTTTGTTTGGGGGCATATAGCTGAGAGTGGCCGGCTGGCTCCTGAAAATCCACGCTAGGCAGCATGGTTCCCAGATGCAATGTGGCACCAGTGCCAAGTCGGGCTGGTTTGATGGTGCAAAGTGGCTCCTGCAATCTGCCATCCAGAAGCGAGGCAGCTGATTTTTGTTTGCCAGAGGAAAATTCCGTGGATTGTTTTTGGGGGCATATTGCTGGGAGTGGCCGGCTGGCTCCTTAAAATGCTCGATACGCATGATGGTTCCCAGGCCCAAGGTGTCACCACTACCAAGTCGGCCTGCGGTTTTAGTATCAAGTTCATCCTGCAATTTGCCATCCAGAAGAGGGGCAGTTGAGTTTTGTTTGCCAGAGAAACGGGCCGAGGTTTCTGTTTGGGGACATATGGCTGAGAGTGGCCGGCTGGCCCCTGAATATCCACGATACAGAGCATGGTTCCCAGATCCAAGGTGGCACCAGTGCCAAGTCGGGCTGGTTTGATAGTACCAAGTGTCTCCTGCAATCTGCCATCCAGAAGCAGGGCAGCTTACTTTTGTTTGCCAGAGAAATAGGCCTAGGTTTTTGTTTGGGGGCCTGTGGCTAGGAGTGGCCGGCTGGCTCCTAAGAATCCACGATACGCAGGATGTTTCCCAGACCCAAGGTGGCACCAGTGCCAAGTCGGGCTGGTTTGATAGTACCAAGTGGCTCCTGCAAACTCCATCAAAAAGTTGGCAGGCGTGTTTTGTTTTCCAGGGAACAGCGCCGTTGATTTTGTTTGGGGGCCTGTGGCTGGCAGTGGCCGGCTGGCTCCTTAGAATCCACGATACGCAGGATGGTTCCCAGACCCAAGGTGGCACCAGTGCCAAGTCGGGCTGGTTTGATAGTACCAAGTGGCTCCTGCAATCTGCCATCCAGAAGTGAGGCAGCTAAGTTTTGTTTGCCAGAAAAAAGGGCCGTGGTTTTTGTTGGGGGCCTGTGGCTGGGAGTAGCCGGCTGGCTCCTTAAAATCCACGATAGGCAGGATGGTTCCCAGACCCAAGGTGGCACCAGTGCCAAGTCGGGCTGGTTTGATAGTACCAAGTGTCTCCTGCAATCTGCCATCCAGAAGCGGGGCAGCTGAGTTTTGTTTGCCAGAGAAAAGGGCCGTGGGTTGTGTTTGGGGGCATATGGCTGGGAGTGGCCACCTGGCTCCTTAAAATGCACGATACGCCGCATGGTAACCAGACGCAAGGTGGCACCAGTGCCAAGTCAGGCTGTTTTTGTAGTACCCAGTGGCTCCTGCAATTTGCCATCCAGAAGCGGGGCAGTTGAATTTTGTTTGCTAGAGAAAAGGGCTGTGGTTTGTGTTTGGGGGCCTATGGCTGAGAGTGGCCGGCTGGCCCCTGAAAATCAACGATAGGCAGGATGGTTCCCAGATCCAAGGTGGCACCAGTGCCAAGTAAGGCTGGTTGTATGGTTCAAAGTGACTCCTGCAATCTGCCATCCAGAAGCGGGACAGCTGAGTTTTTTTTGCCAGAGAAAATGTCCATGGTTTCTTTTTGGGGCATACGGCTGGGAATTGCCGGCTGGCTCCTTAAAATGCTCGATACGCAGGATGGTTCCCAGAGCCAAGGTGGCACCACTGCCAAGTCGGGCTCTTTTTGTAGTACCAAATGCGTCCTGCAATTTGCCATCCAGAAGAGGGGCAGTTGAGTTTTGTTTGCCAGAGAAAAGGGCCGTTGTTTGTGTTTGGGGGCCTGTGGCTGGGAGTGTTCGGCTGGTTCCTGAATATGTACGATACGCAGGATTGTTCCCAGATCCAAGGTGGCAGCAGTGCCATGTTGTGCTGGTGTGATAGTCCCAAGTGGCTCCTGCAATCTGCCATCCAGAAGTGGGGCAGTTGATTTTTGTTTGCCAGAGAAAAGGTCCGTGGTTTGTTTTTGGGGGCATATGGCTGAGAGTGGCCGGCTGGCCCCTGAAAATCCACGATACACAGGATGGTTCCCAGATCCAAGGTGGCACCTGTGCCAAGTCGGGCTGATTTGATAGTACTAAGTAGCTCCTGCAATCTGCCATGCAGAAGCGGGGCAGCTTACTTTTGTTTGCCAGGGAAACGGGCCGAGGTTTGTGTTGGGGGCCTATGGCTGAGAGTGACCGGCTGGCTCCTGAAAAGCTACAATAGGCAGGATGGTGACCAGACCCATGGTGGCACCAGTGCCAAGTTGGGCTGGTTTGATAGTACCAAGTGGTTCCTGCAATCTGCCATCCAGAAGCAGGGCAGCTGAGTTTTGTTTGCCAGAGAAAAGGGCCTTGGTTTGTGTTTGGGGGCATATGGCTGGGTGTGGCCAGCTGGCTCCTTAAAATGCACGATATGCAACATGGCTCCCAGACCCAAGGTGGCACAAGTGCCAAGTTGGGCTGGTTTGATAGTACCAAGTGGCTCCTGCAATCTTCCATGATCACGTGGAGAAATACTTTCTGGTTTCAGCCTCATGCTCTTTCTTCTCTCCCTCAACTTCTCTATCACCTCTCATCTGGTTCACATGCGCTGTCTTCAAGGTCCACAGGCTACTTTTCACAGAATCTTCTGGCCTGATGAAGTAAGGATGATGAATAGAACAGAGCTGGGATCTATTTTCCAGTTTGGATAAAATGCATTCTGCACACAAATCCAAGGAGAACGGGCTGCCCCGATGCCCAGAAAATCTTTCACTCCTGCTAGTGTTCTACGTCAACCGCAACTTAGTCTGAAAGAAAAGCTTTTTCTCTGAGAGCATCTGAGAGGTTTGCATGAAGCACTGATATCTGACATATGCAATTTTGAATAGGAGAGGAAAAAGAAAATGGCAAGGAGTTTTTAATTTTAGTGGTTTCAATTTTAATTTCCGTGCACTTTTTCAAAACTTGTCAGCTCAAATGCCCATCAACATCTTTTAGTCATCTGTAAGTCAGTATTCATATAAAATGTGCTTCAAATCCAAAGAATTTCAAATTTGCACTCCAAGCTTCTATGCCTAGATTTATGATTTCCTACACATATTAGATGAAAGGAAGGCCTTTTTTACTGTGGGAGTGCTGGAACACTGGAACAGGTTGCCCAGAGAAGTTGTGGGTGTCCCATCCCTGAAAGTATTCAAGGTCACCTTGGACGGGGCTTGGAGCAGCAACAAAGGAGAAGCTTGATGGTAGAGAAACAAAGTTGGACTATAGAAGAAACTCGGATTGAAGTATAGGATCAAGTTTTCTCTCAGCTCTTGGGGTAAATTCAAAGTTGTACAAAATGACATTTATCTGTGCTATTCACTACTGTAACAGAAAGTTTCATGAAAACTGTACAGAAGATAGTAAATTTTAAAAGAGATAAGAATTACAGCATAAAATCCATGGGATAGGTTACAACATGAGACACTCTCTAAGAGAAAATCTCTGTGTTTCAGCACTTCATCGGGGTAAGATTTCATGAAGTGCCAAAGAAGGCGGCAAAATATCATTCGGGACATTATTTACTGGAATTCAGCCTGGCCATTAGTAGGAACTGCCTTTGAACATATCATGTAGATATACCACACACACTTTCCCTTCACTGAAAAATTACTGTTTACAACAAATAAGCAATTGACGATCAAAATTGATTGAAAGCATCTTAAACATGTCAAGTATTTCATTGTAGATGATCTGTGATCCAAATGCTTCTTCCACCTTCGAGAGGGACAGAAGAATTCTTCCATATCATGATGGTTTAAAATTGTATCAACCAATGTTTTCTGCTGAAAAGATATCATCTATTTTTTTCTATTTTTGGAAGAAAATATTCCTAGACATACAACAGGTGAGAACTAAGTAATTTTAAAGAAACAAATGAAATGAAAATATTCTGTAAATAGAATGAAATGAAAAGCTGTGTTTTAAATAGGAGCTAAATATTAAACAGAATTTTTGTACCAGGCATTTGAATTACTGCACCAGCTCTTTTGCCCATCAAGAGAGGCATTTAGCATTTCAGTCTTTTCCAAGGTGTTCATGATCTGCTATGCTGATCTCTGTGTGTGCCTAGGTGTGTGTGGAGGGGGGGGCATATGAAGGGGAGTGTGTATGTTTGCTTTACAATTGTTGTGGCAGATTCATGCCTCAGCTCCACATTTTGTTTTAAAAAGGTCACACCGAGTGGATATGAAGTTTACTATCAACAAGAGATCGATTCCCAAATCATCCATTTGACTCTCCCTTATAAATCATGTGCTTTGTTGCATATTTTATCAAATATACTTTCAAGCCAGATGGAGGAAGGAGGATGTGGGAATCCCTCCACCATCTTGCAACTTTTATGTAAGTAGGTTTTCAAGAAAATCATCATTTCTCTTTTAAATATGTCTGGAACAGGCATGATGGTAGTGTCAACCTGTTGGAGTTTTTGTTGCTGGAAGAAGTTGTACAAAAGGATTGGTTTTTACATTGACCAGTTACTGAATCAAGCGCAGGAATACATTGGAAATTTAGCTGGGGGTTCCTTTTCCCAGCAGACTACTTCTAGAACGAGCTTGTACACTGAAGCTGACTCTTTTGCTCTCTTTTTGTTTCTTTCCTATTTTCTTGGCTTCTTTGCCACTATCTAGACAATTTTGGAACTTTGTTCCCAACTAAAATGGTTTCAATAGTCTGATTGTGATCATACATTTTTACAAGGAATTTTTAAAATCTTTCCTCGAGTCCAGAAAGTCAAGGACTTAGATCTTTTTCTTCCCTTATCAATATTGCCATGAAATTGATAAATAAAGACCAACTCTTTATTTTTGTTTTTAACCCACGTAGATAATTCCCATCCATTAATCCATTTTGTGGACCAATAGCTGCCATTCTGATGGAAGCTGTCACTTCTTAACAATAGGCATTCTGTGACTATGTTGACAGCACTTTGGGTGAAGATCCTAACTGGTCTTAGATATACATAGGGAGAAATTTGCTCAGCCAGTGTCAGTCTTAAGCATGCGTATCAGAAGATCTTTCTAGAGCTGGGAATTTTCCCATGAAAGGGATTCAGTTAGGGAAGAGACACTTGTGCCAGAGTTTTACATTCTTCTTGAACACTGCTTAAGGAACTTAGATGCCATGTCCATTTGGATCTCTGTCTGCACAGAACTTTGTCATGCCAGTGCTTTGAAATGCATCTTGAAGAGAATTCACTAGCACAGAATGAAAGAGAGTGGAAGGGGTTGGTGGGGCTAACCAGGCCCAACCCCCCTGCCTAAACCAGGATACCTAGAGCCTCTTGCCCAGGATTCTATCTGGGTGTACTTTTAATGTCTTCAAAGATCCAGGCTCCACAATCTTTCTGGGCAGTCTGTGCCGTGGTTCAGTCACCCTGACAGTAAAGAAACATTTACTGATGTTCAAAGGCAATCTCCTGTATTTCAGTGTGTGCCCACTGCCTCTTGTCTTTTCCCTCAGCATCACTGAAAAGACACTGATTCCCTCCCCTTTGCACTATTGCTTCCATATGTATGTGTGATGCCATGTAGAGGTACGTCAAAAACCTCCCTGAAGCCCAGGCAGATAATATTCCCTTCATCTACCAGTCAAGTTGATTCATCAGAGGAGTTTAAAGTGATGTTCAGCATGAAATTCCCCTGAAAAATCATGCTAACTACATTATTTGGTCATCTGTCATGTGCCTGGCAAGGATTTCCAGGAAGAGCTGCTTCATCAACTTCCTGGGGATAAAAAAGAGGCTGGCTGGTTTGTACTATGGCGAGTCCTCTTAATTGCCTTTTTTGAAGATGGGTGTCATTTGCTAACATCCACTCTTTAGCCTCTCTTGTCGTCTACATCTTAGCAAAACGCTTTTCCACTATGTCTGGCTAGGAAAAACTGTGCCAGCACAGAAAACATCTCCCATCGTGTTCTAGAAGTTGCACGGATGTCTGCCAAGTGTTTGGCAGGAAGAAAAGAAAAGTTGTCCAAAACAGCTTCCAATCGAATGTTCCTGTGATTGGAAAAGTCAGGAGAGTGCAAAGGTACTGTTTTCTATCAGTTGGCAAGGTGCGCACACAATCCCAGTGTTGTACAGCTTGCTTCTTCACCTTCCCGAAGCTGCCGCTCTCGCCGGCTGCCGGAGCCCAAGAAGCGGCTTCTTCGCGCAAAGACGATTGTGCCGCTCACAGTGCTCTCCTTAGCGCGGCTTCTGCCGAAAGACGCCCGGCAGCGGCTCTTACCTCCGGAGAGCACCCTACCTTCGTCTTTAGCTCCCCTTCTCATCTACACCTCGGCAAAAAGCTTCTCCACTATGTCTGGCTAGGAAAAACTGTGCCAGCACAGAAAACATCTCCCATCGTGTTCTAGAAGTTGCACGGATGTCTGCCAAGTGTTTGGCAGGAAGAAAAGAAAAGTTGTCCAAAACAGCTTCCAATCGAATGTTCCTGTGATTGGAAAAGTCAGGAGAGTGCAAAGGTACTGTTTTCTATCAGTTGGCAAGGTGCGCACACAATCCCAGTGTTGTACAGCTTGCTTCTTCACCTTCCCGAAGCTGCCGCTCTCGCCGGCTCCCGGAGCGCAAGAAGCGGCTTCTTCGCGCAAAGACGATTGTGCCGCTCACAGTGCTCTCCTTAGCGCGGCTTCTGCCGAAAGACGCCCGGCAGCGGCTCTTACCTCCGGAGAGCATCCTACCTCGGTCTTTCGCGTCTTTTGTAGTCTACATCTTAGCAAAACGCTTTTCCACTATGTCTGGCTAGGAAAAACTGTGCCAGCACAGAAAACATCTCCCATCGTGTTCTAGAAGTTGCACGGATGTCTGCCAAGTGTTTGGCAGGAAGAAAAGAAAAGTTGTCCAAAACAGCTTCCAATCGAATGTTCCTGTGATTGGAAAAGTCAGGAGAGTGCAAAGGTACTGTTTTCTATCAGTTGGCAAGGTGCGCACACAATCCCAGTGTTGTACAGCTTGCTTCTTCACCTTCCCGAAGCTGCCGCTCTCGCCGGCTGCCGGAGCCCAAGAAGCGGCTTCTTCGCGCAAAGACGATTGTGCCGCTCACAGTGCTCTCCTTAGCGCAGCTTCTGCCGAAAGACGCCCGGCAGCGGCTCTTACCTCCGGAGAGCATCCTACCTTCGTCTTTCGCGTCTTTTGTAGTCTACATCTTAGCAAAACGCTTTTCCACTATGTCTGGCTAGGAAAACCCGTGCCAGCACAGAAAACATCTCCCATCGTGTTCTAGAAGTTGCACGGATGTCTGCCAAGTGTTTGGGAGGAAGAAAAGAAAAGTTGTCCAAAACAGCTTCCAATCGAATGTTCATGTGATTGGAAAAGTCAGGAGAGTGCAAAGGTACTGTTTTCTATCAGTTGGCAAGGTGCGCACACAATCCCAGTGTTGTACAGCTTGCTTCTTCACCTTCCCGAAGCTGCCACTCTCAGGAGGTAAGAGCCGCTGCCGGGCGTCTTTCGGCAGAAGCTGCGCTAAGGAGAGCACTGTGAGCGGCACAATCGTCTTTGCGCGAAGAAGCCGCTTCTTGGGCTCCGGCAGCCGGCGAGAGCGGCAGCTTCGGGAAGGTGAAGAAGCAAGCTGTACAACACTGGGATTGTGTGCGCACCTTGCCAACTGATAGAAAACAGTACCTTTGCACTCTCCTGACTTTTCCAATCACAGGAACATTCGATTGGAAGCTGTTTTGGACAACTTTTCTTTTCTTCCTGCCAAACACTTGGCAGACATCCGTGCAACTTCTAGAACACGATGGGAGATGTTTTCTGTGCTGGCACAGTTTTTCCTAGCCAGACATAGTGGAAAAGCGTTTTGCTAAGATGTAGACTACAAAAGACGCGAAAGACCGAGGTAGGATGCTCTCCGGAGGTAAGAGCCGCTGCCGGGCGTCTTTCGGCAGAAGCCGCGCTAAGGAGAGCACTGTGAGCGGCACAATCGTCTTTGCGCGAAGAAGCCGCTTCTTGCGCTCCGGGAGCCGGCGAGAGCGGCAGCTTCGGGAAGGTGAAGAAGCAAGCTGTACAACACTGGGATTGTGTGCGCACCTTGCCAACTGATAGAAAACAGTACCTTTGCACTCTCCTGACTTTTCCAATCACAGGAACATTCGATTGGAAGCTGTTTTGGACAACTTTTCTTTTCTTCCTGCCAAACACTTGGCAGACATCCGTGCAACTTCTAGAACACGATGGGAGATGTTTTCTGTGCTGGCACAGTTTTTCCTAGCCAGACATAGTGGAGAAGCTTTTTGCCGAGGTGTAGATGAGAAGAGGAGCTAAAGACGAAGGTAGGGTGCTCTCCGGAGGTAAGAGCCGCTGCCGGGCGTCTTTCGGCAGAAACCGCGCTAAGGAGAGCACTGTGAGCGGCACAATCGTCTTTGCGCGAAGAAGCCGCTTCTTGGGCTCCGGCAGCCGGCGAGAGCGGCAGCTTCGGGAAGGTGAAGAAGCAAGCTGTACAACACTGGGATTGTGTGCGCACCTTGCCAACTGATAGAAAACAGTACCTTTGCACTCTCCTGACTTTTCCAATCACAGGAACATTCGATTGGAAGCTGTTTTGGACAACTTTTCTTTTCTTCCTGCCAAACACTTGGCAGACATCCGTGCAACTTCTAGAACACGATGGGAGATGTTTTCTGTGCTGGCACAGTTTTTCCTAGCCAGACATAGTGGAAAAGCGTTTTGCTAAGATGTAGACGACAAGAGAGGCTAAAGAGTGGATGTTAGCAAATGACACCCATCTTCAAAAAAGGCAATTAAGAGGACTCGCCATAGTACAAACCAGCCAGCCTCTTTTTTATCCCCAGGAAGTTGATGAAGCAGCTCTTCCTGGAAATCCTTGCCAGGCACATGACAGATGACCAAATAATGTAGTTAGCATGATTTTTCAGGGGAATTTCATGCTGAACATCACTTTAAACTCCTCTGATGAATCAACTTGACTGGTAGATGAAGGGAATATTATCTGCCTGGGCTTCAGGGAGGTTTTTGACGTACCTCTACATGGCATCACACATACATATGGAAGCAATAGTGCAAAGGGGAGGGAATCAGTGTCTTTTCAGTGATGCTGAGGGAAAAGACAAGAGGCAGTGGGCACACACTGAAATACAGGAGATTGCCTTTGAACATCAGTAAATGTTTCTTTACTGTCAGGGTGACTGAACCACGGCACAGACTGCCCAGAAAGATTGTGGAGCCTGGATCTTTGAAGACATTAAAAGTACACCCAGATAGAATCCTGGGCAAGAGGCTCTAGGTATCCTGGTTTAGGCAGGGGGGTTGGGCCTGGTTAGCCCCACCAACCCCTTCCACTCTCTTTCATTCTGTGCTAGTGAATTCTCTTCAAGATGCATTTCAAAGCACTGGCATGACAAAGTTCTGTGCAGACAGAGATCCAAATGGACATGGCATCTAAGTTCCTTAAGCAGTGTTCAAGAAGAATGTAAAACTCTGGCACAAGTGTCTCTTCCCTAACTGAATCCCTTTCATGGGAAAATTCCCAGCTCTAGAAAGATCTTCTGATACGCATGCTTAAGACTGACACTGGCTGAGCAAATTTCTCCCTATGTATATCTAAGACCAGTTAGGATCTTCACCCAAAGTGCTGTCAACATAGTCACAGAATGCCTATTGTTAAGAAGTGACAGCTTCCATCAGAATGGCAGCTATTGGTCCACAAAATGGATTAATGGATGGGAATTATCTACGTGGGTTAAAAACAAAAATAAAGAGTTGGTCTTTATTTATCAATTTCATGGCAATATTGATAAGGGAAGAAAAAGATCTAAGTCCTTGACTTTCTGGACTCGAGGAAAGATTTTAAAAATTCCTTGTAAAAATGTATGATCACAATCAGACTATTGAAACCATTTTAGTTGGGAACAAAGTTCCAAAATTGTCTAGATAGTGGCAAAGAAGCCAAGAAAATAGGAAAGAAACAAAAAGAGAGCAAAAGAGTCAGCTTCAGTGTACAAGCTCGTTCTAGAAGTAGTCTGCTGGGAAAAGGAACCCCCAGCTAAATTTCCAATGTATTCCTGCGCTTGATTCAGTAACTGGTCAATGTAAAAACCAATCCTTTTGTACAACTTCTTCCAGCAACAAAAACTCCAACAGGTTGACACTACCATCATGCCTGTTCCAGACATATTTAAAAGAGAAATGATGATTTTCTTGAAAACCTACTTACATAAAAGTTGCAAGATGGTGGAGGGATTCCCACATCCTCCTTCCTCCATCTGGCTTGAAAGTATATTTGATAAAATATGCAACAAAGCACATGATTTATAAGGGAGAGTCAAATGGATGATTTGGGAATCGATCTCTTGTTGATAGTAAACTTCATATCCACTCGGTGTGACCTTTTTAAAACAAAATGTGGAGCTGAGGCATGAATCTGCCACAACAATTGTAAAGCAAACATACACACTCCCCTTCATATGCCCCCCCCTCCACACACACCTAGGCACACACAGAGATCAGCATAGCAGATCATGAACACCTTGGAAAAGACTGAAATGCTAAATGCCTCTCTTGATGGGCAAAAGAGCTGGTGCAGTAATTCAAATGCCTGGTACAAAAATTCTGTTTAATATTTAGCTCCTATTTAAAACACAGCTTTTCATTTCATTCTATTTACAGAATATTTTCATTTCATTTGTTTCTTTAAAATTACTTAGTTCTCACCTGTTGTATGTCTAGGAATATTTTCTTCCAAAAATAGAAAAAAATAGATGATATCTTTTCAGCAGAAAACATTGGTTGATACAATTTTAAACCATCATGATATGGAAGAATTCTTCTGTCCCTCTCGAAGGTGGAAGAAGCATTTGGATCACAGATCATCTACAATGAAATACTTGACATGTTTAAGATGCTTTCAATCAATTTTGATCGTCAATTGCTTATTTGTTGTAAACAGTAATTTTTCAGTGAAGGGAAAGTGTGTGTGGTATATCTACATGATATGTTCAAAGGCAGTTCCTACTAATGGCCAGGCTGAATTCCAGTAAATAATGTCCCGAATGATATTTTGCCGCCTTCTTTGGCACTTCATGAAATCTTACCCCGATGAAGTGCTGAAACACAGAGATTTTCTCTTAGAGAGTGTCTCATGTTGTAACCTATCCCATGGATTTTATGCTGTAATTCTTATCTCTTTTAAAATTTACTATCTTCTGTACAGTTTTCATGAAACTTTCTGTTACAGTAGTGAATAGCACAGATAAATGTCATTTTGTACAACTTTGAATTTACCCCAAGAGCTGAGAGAAAACTTGATCCTATACTTCAATCCGAGTTTCTTCTATAGTCCAACTTTGTTTCTCTACCATCAAGCTTCTCCTTTGTTGCTGCTCCAAGCCCCGTCCAAGGTGACCTTGAATACTTTCAGGGATGGGACACCCACAACTTCTCTGGGCAACCTGTTCCAGTGTTCCAGCACTCCCACAGTAAAAAAGGCCTTCCTTTCATCTAATATGTGTAGGAAATCATAAATCTAGGCATAGAAGCTTGGAGTGCAAATTTGAAATTCTTTGGATTTGAAGCACATTTTATATGAATACTGACTTACAGATGACTAAAAGATGTTGATGGGCATTTGAGCTGACAAGTTTTGAAAAAGTGCACGGAAATTAAAATTGAAACCACTAAAATTAAAAACTCCTTGCCATTTTCTTTTTCCTCTCCTATTCAAAATTGCATATGTCAGATATCAGTGCTTCATGCAAACCTCTCAGATGCTCTCAGAGAAAAAGCTTTTCTTTCAGACTAAGTTGCGGTTGACGTAGAACACTAGCAGGAGTGAAAGATTTTCTGGGCATCGGGGCAGCCCGTTCTCCTTGGATTTGTGTGCAGAATGCATTTTATCCAAACTGGAAAATAGATCCCAGCTCTGTTCTATTCATCATTCTTACTTCATCAGGCCAGAAGATTCTGTGAAAAGTAGCCTGTGGACCTTGAAGACAGCGCATGTGAACCAGATGAGAGGTGATAGAGAAGTTGAGGGAGAGAAGAAAGAGCATGAGGCTGAAACCAGAAAGTATTTCTCCACGTGATCATGGAAGATTGCAGGAGCCACTTGGTACTATCAAACCAGCCCAACTTGGCACTGGTGCCACCTTGGGTCTGGGAGCCATGTTGCATATCGTGCATTTTAAGGAGCCAGCTGGCCACACCCAGCCATATGCCCCCAAACACAAACCAAGGCCCTTTTCTCTGGCAAACAAAACTCAGCTGCCCTGCTTCTGGATGGCAGATTGCAGGAACCACTTGGTACTATCAAACCAGCCCAACTTGGCACTGGTGCCACCATGGGTCTGGTCACCATCCTGCCTATTGTAGCTTTTCAGGAGCCAGCCGGTCACTCTCAGCCATAGGCCCCCAAACACAAACCTCGGCCCGTTTCCCTGGCAAACAAAAGTAAGCTGCCCCGCTTCTGGATGGCAGATTGCAGGAGCTACTTAGTACTATCAAATCAGCCCGACTTGGCACAGGTGCCACCTTGGATCTGGGAACCATCCTGTGTATCGTGGATTTTCAGGGGCCAGCCAGCCACTCTCAGCCATATGCCCCCAAAAACAAACCACGGACCTTTTCTCTGGCAAACAAAAATCAACTGCCCCACTTCTGGATGGCAGATTGCAGGAGCCACTTGGGACTATCACACCAGCACAACATGGCACTGCTGCCAACTTGGATCTCGGAACAATCCTACGTATCGTACATATTCAGGAACCAGCCGAACACTCCCAGCCACAGGCCCCCAAATACAAACAAAGGCCCATTTCCCTGGAAAACAAAACTCAGCTGCCCCGCTTCTGGATGGCAGTTTGCAGGAGCCACTTGGTACTATCAAACCAGCCCAACTTGGCACTGGTGCCACCTTGGGTCTGGGAACCATCCTGCGTATCGTGGATTTTAAGGAGCCAGCCGGCTACTACCAGCCACAGGCCCCCAACAAAAACCACGGCCCGTTTTTCTGGCAAACAAAACTTAGCTGCCTCACTTCTGGATGGCAGATTGCAGGAGCCACTTGGTGTAATCAAACCAGCCCGACTTGGCACTGGTGCCACCTTGGGTCTGGGAACCATCCTGCGTATCGTGGATTCTAAGGAGCCAGCCGGCCACTGCCAGCCACAGGCCCCCAAACAAAATCAACGGCGCTGTTCCCTGGAAAACAAAACACGCCTGCCAACTTTTTGATGGAGTTTGCAGGAGCCACTTGGTACTATCAAACCAGCCCGACTTGGCACTGGTGCCACCTTGGGTCTGGGAAACATCCTGCGTATCGTGGATTCTTAGGAGCCAGCCGGCCACTCCTAGCCACAGGCCCCCAAACAAAAACCTAGGCCTATTTCTCTGGCAAACAAAAGTAAGCTGCCCCGCTTCTGGATGGCAGATTGCAGGAGACACTTGGTACTATCAAACCAGCCCGACTTGGCACTGGTGCCACCTTGGATCTGGGAACCATGCTGTGTATCGTGGATATTCAGGGGCCAGCCGGCCACTCTCAGCCATATGTCCCCAAACAGAAACCTCGGCCCGTTTCTCTGGCAAACAAAACTCAACTGCCCCTCTTCTGGATGGCAAATTGCAGGATGAACTTGATACTAAAACCGCAGGCCGACTTGGTAGTGGTGACACCTTGGGCCTGGGAACCATCATGCGTATCGAGCATTTTAAGGAGCCAGCCGGCCACTCCCAGCAATATGCCCCCAAAAACAATCCACGGAATTTTTCTCTGGCAAACAAAATCAGCTGCCCCGCTTCTGGATGGCAGATTGCAGGAGCCACTTTGCACCATCAAACCAGCACGACTTGGCACTGGTGCCACCTTGCATCTGGGAACCATGCTGCCTAGCGTGGATTTTCAGGAGCCAGCCGGCCACTCTCAGCCATAGGCCCCCAAACAAAACCCACGGCCCGTTTCCCTAGCAAACAAAATTAAGCTGCCCCGCTTCTGGATGGCAGATTGCAGAACGCACTTGGTAGTATCAAACCAGCCCGACTTGGCACTGGTGCCACCTTGGGTCTGGGAACCATCATGCGTATCGTGGGTTCAAAGGAGCCAGCCGGCCACTCCCAGCCACAGGCCCCCAAATACAAACAACGGCGCTTTTCCCTGGAAAACAAATCTCGCCTGCCAACTTTTTCATGGCAGATTGCAGGAGCCACTTGGTACTATCAAACCAGCCCAACTTGGCACTGGTGCCACCATGGGTCTGGTCACCATCCTGCCTATTGTAGCTTTCCAGGAGCCAGCCGGTCACTCCCAGCCATAGGTCCCCAGTCACAAACCTCGGCCCGTTTCCCTGGCAAACAAAAGTAAGCTGCCCCGCTTCTGGATGGCAGATTGCAGGAGCCCCTTGGTACTATCAAACCAGCCAAACTTGGCACTGGTGCCACCTCTGGTCTGGGAACCATGCTGCGTAACGCAGATTCTAAGGCGCCAGTCGGCCACTCCCAGCCACAAGCCCCCAAACACAAACAACGGCGCTATTCTCTGGCAAACAAAACTCCACTGCCCCTCTTCTGGATGGCAAATTGCAGGACGCACTTGGTACTATAAAAACAGCCCGACTTGGCACTGGTGCCACCTTGGGTCTGGGAACCATCCTGCGTACCGATCTTTTTAATGAGACAGCCGGTCACTCCCAGCCATATGCCCCCAAACACAACCCACGGCCCTTTTCTCTGGCAAACAAAACTCAACTGCACCGCTTCTGGATGGCAGATTGCAGGAGCCACTTGGTACTATCAAACCAGCCCGACTTGGCACTGGTGCCACCTTGGGTCTGGGAACCATCCTGCGTATTGTGGGTTGTCAGGAGCCAGCCGAACACTCTCGGCCACAGACCCCAATCAAAAACAACGGCCCGTTTCACAGGCAAACAAAACTCAGCTGCCCCGCTTCTGGATGGGAGATTGCAGGAGGCACTTGACACTGTGAAACCAGCCCCACTTGGCACTGGTGCCACCTTGGGTCTGGGAACCATGCTGCGTATCATGGATTTTCAGGAGCCAGCCGGCCACTCCCAGCCACAGGCCTCCAAACACAAACCACAGCCTTTTTCTCTGGCAAACAAAATTCAGCTGCCCCGCTTCTGGATGGCAGATTGCAGGAGCCACTTGGGACTATCACACCAGCACAACATGGCACTGCTGCCACCTTGGATCTGGGAACCATCCGTCCTATCGTGGATTTTCAGGGGCCAGCCGGTCACTCTCAGCCATAGGCCCCAAACACAAACCACGGCCCTTTTCTCTGGAAAACAAAACTCAACTGCCCCTCTTCTGGATGGCAGATTGCAGGAGCCACTGGGTACTATGAAACCAGCCCTACTTGGCACTGGTGCCACCTTGGGTCTGGGAACCATGCTGCGTATCATGGATTTTCAGGAGCCAGCCGGCCACTGCCAGCCACAGGCCCCGAAACACAAACAACAGCCTTTTTCTCTGGCAAACAAAATTCAGCTGCCCCGCTTCTGGATGGCAGATTGCAGGAACCACTTGGTACTAACAAACCAGCCCGACTTGGCACTGGTGCCACCTTGGGTCTGGGAACCATCCTGCGTATTGTGGGTTGTCAGGAGCCAGCCGAACACTCTCGGCCACAGACCCCAATCAAAATCAACGGCCCGTTTCACAGGCAAACAAAACTCAGCTGCCCCGCTTCTGGATGGGAGATTGCAGGAGGCACTTGACACTGTGAAACCAGCCCCACTTGGCACTGGTGCCACCTTGGGTCTGGGAACCATGCTGCGTATCATGGATTTTCAGGAGCCAGCCGGCCACTGCCAGCCACAGGCCCCCAAACACAAACCACAGCCTTTTTCTCTGGCAAACAAAATTCAGCTGCCCCGCTTCTGGATGGCAGATTGCAGGAGCCACTTGGGACTATCACACCAGCACAACATGGCACTGCTGCCACCTTGGATCTGGGAACCATCCGTCCTATCGTGGATTTTCAGGGGCCAGCCGGTCACTCTCAGCCATAGGCCCCAAACAAAAACCACGGCCCTTTTCTCTGGAAAACAAAACTCAACTGCCCCTCTTCTGGATGGCAGATTGCAGGAGCCACTGGGTACTATGAAACCAGCCCTACTTGGCACTGGTGCCACCTTGGGTCTGGGAACCATGCTGCGTATCATGGATTTTCAGGAGCCAGTCGGCCACTGCCAGCCACAGGCCCCGAAACACAAACAACAGCCTTTTTCTCTGGCAAACAAAATTCAGCTGCCCCGCTTCTGGATGGCAGATTGCAGGAACCACTTGGTAGTAACAAACCAGCCTGACTTGGCACTGGTGCCACCTTGGGTCTGGGAACCATCCTGCGTATCGTGGATTCTAAGGAGCCAGCTGGCCAGTCCCAGCCACAGGCCCCAAAACACACACAACGGTGCTTTTCCCTGGAAAACAAAACTCGCCTGCCAAACATTTGATGGCAGATTGCAGGAGCCACTTGGTACTATCAAACCAGCCCAACTTGGCACTGGTGCCACCATGGGTCTGGTCACCATCCTGCCTATCGTAGCTTTGCAGGTGCCAGCCAGCCACCCCCAGCCAGAGGCCCGTAGACAAATATTTCGGCCCGTTTCCCTGGCAAACACAAGTAAGCTACCCCGCTTCTGGATGGCAGATTGCAGGAGCCACTTTGCACCATCAAACCAGCCCAACTTGGCACTGGTGCCACCTCAAGTCTGGGAACCATCCTCCGTATCGTGGGTTCTAAGGAGCCAGCCGGCCACTCCCAGCCACAGGCCCCCAAACACAAACAACGGCGCTTTTCCCTGGAAAACAAAACTCGCCTGCCAACTTTTTGATGGCAGATTGCAGGAGCCACTTGGTACTATCAAACCAGCCCAACTTGGCACTGGTGCCACCATGGGTCTGGTCACCATCCTGCCTATCGTAGCTTTTCAGGAGCCAGCCGGTCACTCGCAGCCATAGGCCCCCAGACACAAACCTCGGCCCGTTTCCCTGGCAAACAAAAGTAAGCTGCCCCGCTTCTGGATGGCAGATTGCAGGAACCACTTGGTATTATCAAACCAGCCCAACTTGGCACTGGTGCCACCTTGGGTCTGGATACCATGCTGCCTATCGTGGATTCTAAGGAGCCAGCCGGCCACTCCCAGCCACAGGCCCCCAAACACAAACAACGGCACTTTTCCCTGGAAAACAAAACTCGCCTGCCAACTATTTCATGGTAGATTGCAGGAGCCACTTGGTACTATCAAACCAGCCCTACTTGGCACTGGTGCCACCATGGGTCTGGTCACCATCCTGCCTATCGTAGCTTTTCAGGAGCCAGCCGGTCACTCCCAGCCATAGGCCCTGAGACACAAACCTCGGCCCGTTTCCCTGGCAAACAAAAGTAAGCTGCCCCGCTTCTGGATGGCAGATTGCAGGAACCACTTGGTAGTATCAAACCAGCCCGACTTTGCACTGTTGCCACCTTGGGTCTGGGAACCATCCGGCGTATCGTGTGTTGAAAGGAGCCAGCCGGCCACTCCCAGCCACAGGCCTCCAATCAAAAAAACGGCGCTTTTCCCTGGAAAACAAAACTCAACTGCCCTTCTTCTGGATGGAAAATTGCAGGACGCACTTGGTACTACAAAAACAGCCAAACTAGGCAATGGTGCCACCATGGATCTGGGAACCATCCTGCGTATCGAGCTTCTTAAGGAGCCAGCCGGCCACTCCCAGCCATATGCCCCCAAAAACAAACCACGGAACTTTACTCTGGCAAACAAAGATCCGCTGCCCCCCGTCAGGATGGCAGATTGCAGGAGCCACTTGGTACTATCAAACGAGCCCGACTTGGCCCTGGTGCCACCTTGAGTCTGGGAACCATCCTGCGTATTGTGGATTGTCAGTAGCCAGTCGACCATTCTCGGCCACAGACCCCAATCAAAAACAACGGCCGGTTCACAGGCAAAAGAACTCAGCTGCCCCGTTTCTGGATGGGAGACTGCATGAGGCACTTGACACTGTCAAACCAGCCCCACTTGGCACTGGTGCCATCTTGGGTCTGGGAACCATGCTGCGTATCATGGATTTTCAGGAGCCAACTGGCCACTGCCAGCCACAGGCCCCCAAACACAAACCTCGGCCCGTTTCCCTGGAAAACAAAAGTAAGCTACCCCGCTTCTGGATGGCAGATTGCAGGAACCACTTGGTACTATCAAACCAGCCCGACTTGGCACTGGTGCCATCTTGGGTCTGGGAACCATCCTGCGTATCGTGGATTCTAAGGAGCCAGCCGGCCACTCCCAGCCACAGGCCCGCAAACACAAACAACGGCGCTTTTCCCTGGAAAACAAAACTCGCCTGCCAACGTTTTGATGGCAGATTGCAGGAGCCACTTGGTACTATCAAATCAGCCCAACTTGGCACTGGTGCCACCATGGGTCTGGTCACCATCCTGCCTATCGTAGCTTTTCACGAGCCAGCCGGTCACTCCCAGCCATAGGCCTCTAGACAAAAACCTCGGCCCGTTTCCCTGGCAAAAAAAAGTAAGCTACCCCGCTACTGGATGGCAGATTGCAGGAGCCACTTTGCACCATCAAACTAGCCCGACTTGGCACTGGTGCCACCTCTGGTCTGGGAACAATGCTGCGTATCGTGGATTCTAAGGAGCCAGCCGGCCACTCCCAGCCACAGGCCCCCAAACACAAACAACGGCGCTTTTTCCTGGAAAACAAAACTCGCCGGCCAACTTTTTGATGGCAGATTGCAGGAGCCACTTGGTACTATCAAACCAGCCCAACTTGGCACTGGTGCCACTATGGGTCTGGTCACCGTCCTGCCTATCGTAGCTTTTCAGGACCTAGCAGGTCACTCCCAGCCATAGGCCCCCAGACAAAAAGCTCGGCCCATTTCCCTGGCAAACAAAAGTAAGCTGCCCCGCTTCTGGATGGCAGATTGCAGGATCCACTTGTTATAATCAAACCAGCCCAACTTGGCACTGGTGCCACCTTGGGTCTGGGAACCATCCTGCGTATCGTGGATTCTAAGGAGCCAGCTGGCCACTCCCAGCCACAGGCCCCCAAACACAAACAACGGCGCTTTTCCCTGGAAAACAAAACTCGCCTGACAACTTTTTGATGGCAGATTGCAGGAGCTACTTGGTACTATCAAACCAGCCCAACTTGGCACTGGTGCCACCTCTGGTCGGGTCACCATCCTGCCTATCGTAGCTTTTCAGGAGCCAGCCGGTCACTCCCAGCCATAGGCCCCCAGACAAAAACCTCGGCCCGTTTCCCTGGCAAACAAAACTAAGCTGCCCCGCTTCTGGATGGCAGATTGCAGGACGCAATTGGTACTATCAAACCAGCCCAACTTGGAAATGGTGCCACCTTGGGTCTGGGAACCATCCTGCGTATCGTGGATTCTAAGGAGCCAGCCGGTCACTCCCAGCCACAGGCCCCCAAATACAAACCACAGCGCTTTTCCCTGGAAAAGAAAACTCGCCTGCCAAATTTTGATGACAGATTGCAGGAGCCACTTGGTACTATCAAATCAGCCCAACTTGGCACTGGTGCCACCATGGGTCTGGTCACCATCCTGCCTATCGTAGCTTTTCAGGAGCCAGCCGGTCACTCCCAGCCATAGGCCCCCAGACACAAACCTCGGCCCGTTTCCCTGGCAAACAAAAGTAAGCTGCCCCGCTTCTGCATGGCAGATTGCAGGAGCCACTTTGCACCATCAAACTGGCCCGACTTGTCACTGGTGCCACCTCAGGTCTGGGAACCATCCTGAGTATCGTGGATTCCAATTAGCAAGACGACCACTCCCAGCCACAGGCCCCCAAACACAAAGAACGGCGCTTTTCCCTGGAAAACAAAACTCGCCTGCCAAATTTTTGATGGCAGATTGCAGGAGCCACTTGGTACTATCAAACCAGCCCAACTTGGCACTGGTGCCACCATGGGTCTGGTCACCATCCTGCCTATCGTAGCTTTTCAGGAGCCAGCCGGTCACTCCCAGCCATAGTCCCCCAGACACAAAGCTCGGCCCGTTTCCCTGGCAAACAAAAGTAAGCTGCCCCGCTTCTGGATGGCAGATTGCAGGAGCCACTTGTTATTATCAAACCAGCCCGACTTGGTACTGGTGCCACCTCTGGTCTGGGAACCATCCTGCGTATCGTGGATTCTAAGGAGCCAGCCGGCCTCTCCCAGCCACAGGCCCCCAAAAAAAAACAACGGCGCTTTTCCCTGGAAAACAAAACTCGCCTGCCAACATTTTGATGGCAGATTGCAGGAACCACTTGGTACTATCAAACCAGCCCAACTTGGCACTGGTGCCACCTTGGGTCTGGGAACCATCCGGCGTATCGTGTGTTGAAAGGAGCCAGCCGGCCACTCCAGCCACAGGCCCGCAGACAAAAACAACGGCGCTTTTCCCTGGAAAACAAAACTCGCCTGCTGACTTTTTGATGGAAGATTGCAGGAGCCACTTTGTACTTTGAAATCAGCCGAACATGGCTCTGGTGCCACCATGGGTCTGGTCACCATCCTGCCTATCGTAGCTTTTCACGAGCCAGCCGGTCACTCCCAGCCATAGGCCCCCAGACACAAAGCTCGGCCCGTTTCCCTGGCAAACAAAATTAAGCTGCCCCGCTTCTGGATGGCAGATTGCAGGACGCACTTGGTACTATCAAACCAGCCCAACTTGGCACTGGTGCCACCTCAGGTCTGGGAACCATCCTGCGTATTGTGGATTCTAAGGAGCCAGCCGGCCACTCCCAGCCACAGGCCCCCAAACACAAACAACGGCGTTTTCCCTAGAAAACAAAACTCGCCTGCCAAATTTTGATGGCAGATTACAGGAGCCACTTGGTACTATCAAACCAGCCCAACTTGGCACTGGTGCCACCATGGGTCTGGTCACCATCCTGCCTATCGTAGCTTTTCAGGAGCCAGCCGGTCACTCCCAGCCATAGACCCCAGACACAAAGCTCGGCCCGTTTCCCTGGCAAACAAAAGTAAGCTGCCCCGCTTCTGGATGGCAGATTGCAGGAGCCACTTTGCACCATCAAACTAGCCGGACTTGGCACTGGTGCCACCTCAGGTCTGGGAACCATCCTGCGTATCGTGGATTCTAAGGAGCCAGCCGGCCACTCCCAGCCACAGGCCCTCAAACACAAACAACGGCGCTTTTCCCTGGAAAACAAAACTCGCCTGACAACTTTTTGATGGCAGATTGCAGGAGCCACTTGGTACTATCAAACCAGCCCAACTTGGCACTGGTGCCACCATGGGTCTGGTCACCATCCTGCCTATCGTAGCTTTTCAGAAGCCAGCCGGTCACTCCCAGCCATAGGCCCCCAGACACAAACCTCGGCCCGTTTCCCTGGAAAACAAAAGTAACCTGCCCCACTTCTGGATGGCAGATTGCAGGACGCACTTGGTACTATCAAACCAGCCCGACTTGGCACTGGTGCCACGTCAAGTCTGGGAACCATCCTGCGTATCGTGGATTCTAAGGAGCCAGCCGGCCACTCCCAGCCACAGGCCCTCAAACACAAACAACGACGCTTTTCCCTGGAAAACAAAACTCGCCTGCCAACTTTTTGATGGCAGATTGCAGGAGCCACTTGGTACTATCAAACCAGCCCAACTTGGCACTGGTGCCACCATGGGTCTGGTCACCATCCTGCCTATCGTAGCTTTTCAGGAGCCAGCCGGTCACTCCCAGCCATAGGCCCCAAGACACAAAGCTCGGCCCGTTTCCCTGGCAAAAAAAAGAAAGCTGCCCCGCTTCTGGATGGCAGATTGCCGGACGCACTTGGTACTATCAAACCAGCCCAATGTGGCACTGGTGCCACCTCTGGTCTGGGAACCATCCTGCGTATCGTGGATTCTAATTAGCCATCCGGCCACTCCCAGCCACAGGCCCCCAAACACAAACAACGACGCTTTTCCCTGGAAAACAAAACTCGCCTGCCAAATTTTGATGACAGATTGCAGGAGCCACTTGGTGCTATCAAACCAGCCCAACTTGGCACTGGTGCCACCATGGGTCTGGTCACCATCCTGCACATCGTAGCTCTTCAGGAACCAGCCGGTCATTCCCAGCCATAGGCCCCCAGACACAAAGCTCGACCCGTTTCCGTGGCAAACAAAAGTAAGCTGCCCCGCTTCTGGATGGCAGATTGCAGGAGCCACTTGGTATAATCAAACCAGCCCGACTTGGCACTGGTGCCACCTCTGGTCTGGGAACCATCCTGCGTATCGTGGATTCTAAGGAGCCAGCCGGCCACTCCCAGCCGCAGGCCCTCAAACCCAAAACACGGCGCTTTTGCCTGGAAAACAAAACTCGCCTGCCAAATTTTGATGGCAGATTGCAGGAGCCACTTGGTACTATCAAACCAGCCCAACTTGGCACTGGTGCCACCATGGGTCTGGTCACCATCCTGCCTATGGTAGCTTTTCAGGAGCCATCCGGTCACTCCCAGCCATAGGCCCCCAGACACAAACCTCGGCCCGTTTCCCTGGCAAACAAAAGTAAGCTGCCCCGCTTCTGGATGGCAGATTGCAGGAACCACTTGGTATTATCAAACCAGCCCAACTTGGCACTGGTGCCACCTTGGGTCTGGATACCATGCTGCGTATCGTGGATTCTAAGGAGCCAGCCGGCCACTCCCAGCCACAGGCCCCCAAACACAAACAACGGCGCTTTTCCCTGGAAAATAAAACTCGCCTGCCAACTTTTTGATGGCAGATTGCAGGAGCAACTTGCTACTATCAAATCAGCCCAACTTGGCACTGGTGCCACCATGGGTCTGGTCACCATCCTGCCTATCGTAGCTTTTCAGGAGCCAGCCGGTCACTCCCAGCCATAGGCCCCCAGACAAAAACCTCGGCCATTTTCCCTGGCAAACAAAAGTAAGCTACCCCGCTTCTGCTTGGCAGATTGCAGGAGCCACTTTGCAGCATCAAACTAGCCCGACTTGGCACTGGTGCCACGTCAGGTCTGGGAACCATCCTGCGTATCGTGGATTCCAATTAGCAAGCCGGCCACTCTCAGCCACAGGCCCCCAAACACAAACAACGGCGCTTTTCCCTGGAAATCAAAACTCGCCTGCCAAATTTTTGATGGCAGATTGCAGGAGCCACTTGGTAATATCAAATCAGCCCAACTTGGCACTGGTGCCACCATGGGTCTGGTCACCATCCTGCCTATCGTAGCTTTTCAGGAGCCAGCCGGTCACTCCCAGCCATAGGCCCCCAGACACAAACCTCGGCCCGTTTCCCTGGAAAACAAAAGTAAGCTGCCCCGCTTCTGGATGGCAGATTGCAGGAGCCACTTTGCACCATCAAACTGGCCCGACTTGTCACTGGTGCCACCTCAGGTCTGGGAACCATCCTGCGTATCGTGGATTCCAATTAGCAAGACGGCCACTCCCAGCCACAGGCCCCCAAACACAAACCACAGCGCTTTTCCCTGGAAAACAAAACTCGCCTGCCAACATTTTGATGGCAGATTGCAGGAAGCACTTGGTACTATCAAACCAGCCCAACCTGGCACTGGTGCCACCTTGGGTCTGGGAACCATCCGGCGTATCGTGTGTTGAAAGGAGCCAGCCGGCCACTCCAGCCACAGGCCCGCAGACACAAACAACGGCGCTTTTCCCTGGAAAACAAAACTCAGCTGCCCTGCTTCTGGATGGCAGATTGCAGGAACCACTTGGTACTATCAAACCAGCCCGACTTGGCACTGGTGCCACCATGGGTCTGGTCACCATCCTGCCTATTGTAGCTTTTCATGAGCCAGCCGGTCACTCTCAGCCATAGGCCCCGAGACACAAAACTCGGCCCGTTTCCCTGGCAAACAAAAGTAAGCTGCCCCGCTTCTGGATGGCAGATTGCAGGAGCCACTTGGTACTATCAAACCAGCCCGACTTGGCACAGGTGCCACCTTGGATCTGGGAACCATCCTGTGTATCGTGGATTTTCAGGGGCCAGCCAGCCACTCTCAGCCATATGCCCCCAAAAACAAACCACGGACCTTTTCTCTGGCAAACAAAAATCAACTGCCCCACTTCTGGATGGCAGATTGCAGGAGCCACTTGGGACTATCACACCAGCACAACATGGCACTGCTGCCAACTTGGATCTCGGAACAATCCTACGTATCGTACATATTCAGGAACCAGCCGAACACTCCCAGCCACAGGCCCCCAAACACAAACAAAGGCCCATTTCCCTGGAAAACAAAACTCAGCTGCCCCGCTTCTGGATGGCAGTTTGCAGGAGCCACTTGGGACTATCAAACCAGCCCGACTTGGTAATGGTACCACCTTGGATCTGGGAACCATCCGGCGTATCGTGGATTTTCAGGGGCCAGCCGGTCATTCCCAGCCATATGCCCCCAAACACAAACCTCGGCCCTTTTCTCTGGCAAACAAAACTCAACTGCCCCTCTTCTGGATGGCAAATTGCAGGACGCACTTGGTACTACAAAAAGAGCCCGACTTGGCAGTGGTGCCACCTTGGCTCTGGGAACCATCCTGCGTATCGAGCATTTTAAGGAGCCAGCCGGCAATTCCCAGCCGTATGCCCCAAAAAGAAACCATGGACATTTTCTCTGGCAAAAAAAACTCAGCTGTCCCGCTTCTGGATGGCAGATTGCAGGAGTCACTTTGAACCCTACAACCAGCCTTACTTGGCACTGGTGCCACCTTGGATCTGGGAACCATCCTGCCTATCGTTGATTTTCAGGGGCCAGCCGGCCACTCTCAGCCATAGGCCCCCAAACACAAACCACAGCCCTTTTCTCTAGCAAACAAAATTCAACTGCCCCGCTTCTGGATGGCAAATTGCAGGAGCCACTGGGTACTACAAAAACAGCCTGACTTGGCACTGGTGCCACCTTGCGTCTGGTTACCATGCGGCGTATCGTGCATTTTAAGGAGCCAGGTGGCCACTCCCAGCCATATGCCCCCAAACACAACCCACGGCCCTTTTCTCTGGCAAACAAAACTCAGCTGCCCCGCTTCTGGATGGCAGATTGCAGGAGCCACTTGGTACTATCAAACCAGCCCAATTTGGCACTGGTGCCACCATGGGTCTGGTCACCATCCTGCCTATCGTAGCTTTTCAGGAGCCAGCCGGTCACTCCCAGCCGTAGGCCCACAGACACAAAACTCGGCCCGTTTCCCTGACAAACAAAAGTAAGCTGTCCCGCTTCTGGATGGCAGATTGCAGGAGCCACTTGCTACTATCAAACCACCCGACTTGGCACTGGAGCCACCTCTGGTCTGGGAACCATCCTGCGTATCGTAGATTCTAATTAGCCATCCGTCCACTCCCAGGCACAGGCCCCCAAACACAAACAACGGCGCTTTTCCCTGGAAAACAAAACTCGTCTGCCATCTTTTTGATGGCAGATTGCCGGAGCCACTTGGTACTATCAAACCAGCCCAACTTGGCACTGGTGCCACCATGGGTCTGGTCACCATCCTGCCTATCGTAGCTTTTCAGGAGCCAGCCGGCCACTCCCTGCCACAGGCCCCCAAACACAAACAACGGCGCTTTTCCCTGGAAAACAAAATTCGCCTGCCAACTTTTTGATGGCAGATTGCAGGAGCCACTTGGTACTATCAAATCAGCCCAACTTGGCACTGGTGCCACCATGGGTCTGGTCAACATCCTGCCTATCGTAGCTTTTCAGGAGCCAGCCGGTCACTCCCAGCCATAGGCCGTCAGACCCAAACCTCGGCCCGTTTCCCTGGCAAACAAAAGTAAGCTGCCCCGCTTCTGGATGGCAGATTGCAGGAGCCACTTGGTAGTATCAAACCAGCCCTACTTGGTACTGGTGCCAACTTGGGTCTGGGAAACATCCTGCGTATCGTGGATTCTAAGGAGCCAGCCGGCCACTCCCAGCCACAGGCCCCCAAACACAAACAACGGCGCTTTTCCCTGGAAAACAAAACTCGCCTACCAACATTTTGATGGCAGATTGCAGGAGCCACTTGGTACTATCAAATCAGCCGAACTTGGCACTGGTGCCACCATGGGTCTGGTAACCATCCTGCCTATCGTACCTTTTCAGGAGCCAGCTGGTCACTCCCAGCCATAGGCCCCCAGACAAAAACCTCGGCTCCTTTCCCTGGCAAACAAAAGTAAGCAGCCCTGCTTCTGGATGGCAGATTGCAGGAGCCACTTTGCACCATCCAACTGGCCCGACTTGTCACTGTTGCCACCTCTGGTCTGGGAACCATCCTGCGTATCGTGGATTCTAATTAGCCAGCCGGCCATTCCCAGCCACAGGCCCCCAAACACAAACAACGGCGCTTTTCCCTGGAAAACAAATCTCGCCTGACAACTTTTTGATGGCAGATTGCAGGAGCCACTTGGTACTATCAAACCAGCCCAACTTGGCACTGGTGCCACCATGGGTCTGGTCACCATCCTGCCTATCGTAGCTTTTCAGGAGCCAGCCGGTCACTCCCAGCCATAGGCCCCGAGACACAAACCTCGGCCCGTTTCCCTGGCAAACAAAAGTAAGCTGCCCCGCTTCTGGATGGCAGATAGTAGGACGCACTTGTTACTATCAAACCAGCCCGACTTGGCACTGGTGCCACCTTGGGTCTGGGAACCATCCTGCGTATCGTGGATTCTAAGGAGCCAGCCGGCCACTCCCTGCCACAGGCCCCCAAACACAAACAACGGCGCTTTTCCCTGGAAAACAAACTCGCCTGCCAACTTTTTGATGGCAGATTGCAGGAGCCACTTGGTACTATCAAACCAGCCCAACTTGGCACTGGTGCCACCATGGGTCTGGTCACCATCCTGCCTATCGTAACTTTTCAGGAGCCAGCCGGTCACTCCCAGCCATAGGCCCCCAGACAAAAACCTCGGCCCGTTTCCCTGGCAAACAAAAGTAAGCTGCCCCGCTTCTGGATGGCAGATTCCCGGACGCACTTGGTACTATCAAACCAGCCCAACTTGGCACTGGTGCCACCTCTGATCTGGGAACCATGCTGAGTATCGTGGATTCTAAGGAGCCAGCCGGCCACTCCCAGCCACAGGCCCCCAAACACAAACAACGGCGCTTTTCCCTGGAAAACAAAACTCGCCTGCCAAGTTTTTGATGGCAGATTGCAGGAGCCACTTGGTACTATCAAACCAGCCCAACTTGGCACTGGTGCCGTCATGGGTCTGGTCACCATCCTGCCTATCGTAGCTTTTCACGAGCCAGCCGGTCACTCCCAGCCATAGGCCCCCAGACAAAAACCTCGGCCCGTTTCCCTGGAAAACAAAAGTAAGCTGCCCCGCTTCTGGATGGCAGATGGCAGGAACCACTTGGTACTATCAAACCAGGCCAACTTGGCACTGGTGCCACCTTGGGTCTGGGAACCATCCTGCGTATCGTGGATTCTAAGGAGCCAGCCGGTCGCTCCCAGCCACAGGCCCCCAAACAAAACCACAAGGCTATTTCCTGGAAAACAAAACTCGCCTGCCAAGTTTTTGATGGTAGATTGCAGGAGCCACTTGGTACTATCAAACCAGCCCAACTTGGCACTGGTGCCACCATGGGTCTGGTCACCATCCTGCCTATCGTAGCTTTTCAGGAGCCAGCCGGTCACTCCCAGCCATAGGCCCCGAGACACAAACCTCGGCCCGTTTCCCTGGCAAACAAAAGTAAGCTACCCCGCTTCTGGATGGCAGATTGCAGGAGCCACTTGGTACTATCAAACCAGCCCGACTTGGCACTGGTGCCACCTCAGGTCTGGGAACCATCCTGCGTATCGTGGATTCTAAGGAGCCAGCCGGCCACTCCCAGCCATAGGCCCCCAAAAACAAACCACGGACCTTTTCTCTGGCAAACAAAAATCAACTGCCCCACTTCTGGATGGCAGATTGCAGGAGCCACTTGGGACTATCACACCAGCACCACATGGCACTGCTGCCAACTTGGATCTCGGAACAATCCTACGTATCGTACATATTCAGGAACCAGCCGAACACTCCCAGCCACAGGCCCCCAAACACAAACAAAGGCCCATTTCCCTGGAAAACAAAACTCAGCTGCCCCGCTTCTGGATGGCAGTTTGCAGGAGCCACTTGGGACTATCAAACCAGCCCGACTTGGTAATGGTACCACCTTGGATCTGGGAACCATCCGGCGTATCGTGGATTTTCAGGGGCCAGCCGGTCATTCCCAGCCATATGCCCCCAAACACAAACCTCGGCCCTTTTCTCTGGCAAACAAAACTCAACTGCCCCTCTTCTGGATGGCAAATTGCAGGACGCACTTGGTACTACAAAAAGAGCCCGACTTGGCAGTGGTGCCACCTTGGCTCTGGGAACCATCCTGCGTATCGAGCATTTTAAGGAGCCAGCCGGCAATTCCCAGCCGTATGCCCCAAAAAGAAACCATGGACATTTTCTCTGGCAAAAAAAACTCAGCTGTCCCGCTTCTGGATGGCAGATTGCAGGAGTCACTTTGAACCCTACAACCAGCCTTACTTGGCACTGGTGCCACCTTGGATCTGGGAACCATCCTGCCTATCGTTGATTTTCAGGGGCCAGCCGGCCACTCTCAGCCATAGGCCCCCAAACACAAACCACAGCCCTTTTCTCTAGCAAACAAAATTCAACTGCCCCGCTTCTGGATGGCAAATTGCAGGAGCCACTGGGTACTACAAAAACAGCCTGACTTGGCACTGGTGCCACCTTGCGTCTGGTTACCATGCGGCGTATCGTGCATTTTAAGGAGCCAGGTGGCCACTCCCAGCCATATGCCCCCAAACACAACCCACGGCCCTTTTCTCTGGCAAACAAAACTCAGCTGCCCCGCTTCTGGATGGCAGATTGCAGGAGCCACTTGGTACTATCAAACCAGCCCAATTTGGCACTGGTGCCACCATGGGTCTGGTCACCATCCTGCCTATGGTAGCTTTTCAGGAGCCATCCGGTCACTCCCAGCCATAGGCCCCCAGACACAAACCTCGGCCCGTTTCCCTGGCAAACAAAAGTAAGCTGCCCCGCTTCTGGATGGCAGATTGCAGGAACCACTTGGTATTATCAAACCAGCCCAACTTGGCACTGGTGCCACCTTGGGTCTGGATACCATGCTGCGTATCGTGGATTCTAAGGAGCCAGCCGGCCACTCCCAGCCACAGGCCCCCAAACACAAACAACGGCGCTTTTCCCTGGAAAATAAAACTCGCCTGCCAACTTTTTGATGGCAGATTGCAGGAGCAACTTGCTACTATCAAATCAGCCCAACTTGGCACTGGTGCCACCATGGGTCTGGTCACCATCCTGCCTATCGTAGCTTTTCAGGAGCCAGCCGGTCACTCCCAGCCATAGGCCCCCAGACAAAAACCTCGGCCATTTTCCCTGGCAAACAAAAGTAAGCTACCCCGCTTCTGCTTGGCAGATTGCAGGAGTCACTTTGCAGCATCAAACTAGCCCGACTTGGCACTGGTGCCACGTCAGGTCTGGGAACCATCCTGCGTATCGTGGATTCCAATTAGCAAGCCGGCCACTCTCAGCCACAGGCCCCCAAACACAAACAACGGCGCTTTTCCCTGGAAATCAAAACTCGCCTGCCAAATTTTTGATGGCAGATTGCAGGAGCCACTTGGTAATATCAAATCAGCCCAACTTGGCACTGGTGCCACCATGGGTCTGGTCACCATCCTGCCTATCGTAGCTTTTCAGGAGCCAGCCGGTCACTCCCAGCCATAGGCCCCCAGACACAAACCTCGGCCCGTTTCCCTGGAAAACAAAAGTAAGCTGCCCCGCTTCTGGATGGCAGATTGCAGGAGCCACTTTGCACCATCAAACTGGCCCGACTTGTCACTGGTGCCACCTCAGGTCTGGGAACCATCCTGCGTATCGTGGATTCCAATTAGCAAGACTATCACTCCCAGCCACAGGCCCCCAAACACAAACCACAGCGCTTTTCCCTGGAAAACAAAACTCGCCTGCCAACATTTTGATGGCAGATTGCAGGAAGCACTTGGTACTATCAAACCAGCCCAACCTGGCACTGGTGCCACCTTGGGTCTGGGAACCATCCGGCGTATCGTGTGTTGAAAGGAGCCAGCCGGCCACTCCAGCCACAGGCCCGCAGACACAAACAACGGCGCTTTTCCCTGGAAAACAAAACTCAGCTGCCCTGCTTCTGGATGGCAGATTGCAGGAACCACTTGGTACTATCAAACCAGCCCAACTTGGCACTGGTGCCACCATGGGTCTGGTCACCATCCTGCCTATTGTAGCTTTTCATGAGCCAGCCGGTCACTCTCAGCCATAGGCCCCGAGACACAAAACTCGGCCCGTTTCCCTGGCAAACAAAAGTAAGCTGCCCCGCTTCTGGATGGCAGATTGCAGGAGCTACTTAGTACTATCAAATCAGCCCGACTTGGCACAGGTGCCACCTTGGATCTGGGAACCATCCTGTGTATCGTGGATTTTCAGGGGCCAGCCAGCCACTCTCAGCCATATGCCCCCAAAAACAAACCACGGACCTTTTCTCTGGCAAACAAAAATCAACTGCCCCACTTCTGGATGGCAGATTGCAGGAGCCACTTGGGACTATCACACCAGCACAACATGGCACTGCTGCCAACTTGGATCTCGGAACAATCCTACGTATCGTACATATTCAGGAACCAGCCGAACACTCCCAGCCACAGGCCCCCAAACACAAACAAAGGCCCATTTCCCTGGAAAACAAAACTCAGCTGCCCCGCTTCTGGATGGCAGTTTGCAGGAGCCACTTGGGACTATCAAACCAGCCCGACTTGGTAATGGTACCACCTTGGATCTGGGAACCATCCGGCGTATCGTGGATTTTCAGGGGCCAGCCGGTCATTCCCAGCCATATGCCCCCAAACACAAACCTCGGCCCTTTTCTCTGGCAAACAAAACTCAACTGCCCCTCTTCTGGATGGCAAATTGCAGGACGCACTTGGTACTACAAAAAGAGCCCGACTTGGCAGTGGTGCCACCTTGGCTCTGGGAACCATCCTGCGTATCGAGCATTTTAAGGAGCCAGCCGGCAATTCCCAGCCGTATGCCCCAAAAAGAAACCATGGACATTTTCTCTGGCAAAAAAAACTCAGCTGTCCCGCTTCTGGATGGCAGATTGCAGGAGTCACTTTGAACCCTACAACCAGCCTTACTTGGCACTGGTGCCACCTTGGATCTGGGAACCATCCTGCCTATCGTTGATTTTCAGGGGCCAGCCGGCCACTCTCAGCCATAGGCCCCCAAACACAAACCACAGCCCTTTTCTCTAGCAAACAAAATTCAACTGCCCCGCTTCTGGATGGCAAATTGCAGGAGCCACTGGGTACTACAAAAACAGCCTGACTTGGCACTGGTGCCACCTTGCGTCTGGTTACCATGCGGCGTATCGTGCATTTTAAGGAGCCAGGTGGCCACTCCCAGCCATATGCCCCCAAACACAACCCACGGCCCTTTTCTCTGGCAAACAAAACTCAGCTGCCCCGCTTCTGGATGGCAGATTGCAGGAGCCACTTGGTACTATCAAACCAGCCCAATTTGGCACTGGTGCCACCATGGGTCTGGTCACCATCCTGCCTATCGTAGCTTTTCAGGAGCCAGCCGGTCACTCCCAGCCGTAGGCCCACAGACACAAAACTCGGCCCGTTTCCCTGACAAACAAAAGTAAGCTGTCCCGCTTCTGGATGGCAGATTGCAGGAGCCACTTGCTACTATCAAACCACCCGACTTGGCACTGGAGCCACCTCTGGTCTGGGAACCATCCTGCGTATCGTAGATTCTAATTAGCCATCCGTCCACTCCCAGGCACAGGCCCCCAAACACAAACAACGGCGCTTTTCCCTGGAAAACAAAACTCGTCTGCCATCTTTTTGATGGCAGATTGCCGGAGCCACTTGGTACTATCAAACCAGCCCAACTTGGCACTGGTGCCACCATGGGTCTGGTCACCATCCTGCCTATCGTAGCTTTTCAGGAGCCAGCCGGCCACTCCCTGCCACAGGCCCCCAAACACAAACAACGGCGCTTTTCCCTGGAAAACAAAATTCGCCTGCCAACTTTTTGATGGCAGATTGCAGGAGCCACTTGGTACTATCAAATCAGCCCAACTTGGCACTGGTGCCACCATGGGTCTGGTCAACATCCTGCCTATCGTAGCTTTTCAGGAGCCAGCCGGTCACTCCCAGCCATAGGCCGTCAGACCCAAACCTCGGCCCGTTTCCCTGGAAAACAAAAGTAAGCTGCCCCGCTTCTGGATGGCAGATTGCAGGAGCCACTTGGTAGTATCAAACCAGCCCTACTTGGTACTGGTGCCAACTTGGGTCTGGGAAACATCCTGCGTATCGTGGATTCTAAGGAGCCAGCCGGCCACTCCCAGCCACAGGCCCCCAAACACAAACAACGGCGCTTTTCCCTGGAAAACAAAACTCGCCTACCAACATTTTGATGGCAGATTGCAGGAGCCACTTGGTACTATCAAATCAGCCGAACTTGGCACTGGTGCCACCATGGGTCTGGTAACCATCCTGCCTATCGTACCTTTTCAGGAGCCAGCTGGTCACTCCCAGCCATAGGCCCCCAGACAAAAACCTCGGCTCCTTTCCCTGGCAAACAAAAGTAAGCAGCCCTGCTTCTGGATGGCAGATTGCAGGAGCCACTTTGCACCATCCAACTGGCCCGACTTGTCACTGTTGCCACCTCTGGTCTGGGAACCATCCTGCGTATCGTGGATTCTAATTAGCCAGCCGGCCACTCCCAGCCACAGGCCCCCAAACACAAACAACGGCGCTTTTCCCTGGAAAACAAATCTCGCCTGACAACTTTTTGATGGCAGATTGCAGGAGCCACTTGGTACTATCAAACCAGCCCAACTTGGCACTGGTGCCACCATGGGTCTGGTCACCATCCTGCCTATCGTAGCTTTTCAGGAGCCAGCCGGTCACTCCCAGCCATAGGCCCCCAGACACAAAGCTCGGCCCGTTTCCCTGGCAAACAAAAGTAAGCTGCCCCGCTTCTGGATGGCAGATAGTAGGACGCACTTGTTACTATCAAACCAGCCCGACTTGGCACTGGTGCCACCACTGGTCTGGGAACCATCCTGCGTATCGTGGATTCTAAGGAGCCAGCCGGCCAATCCCAGCCACAGGCACCCAAACACAAACAACGGCGCTTTTCCCTGGAAAACAAAACTCGCCTGACAACTTTTTGATGGCAGATTGCAGGAGCCACTTGGTACTATCAAACCAGCCCAACTTGGCACTGGTGCCACCATGGGTCTGGTCACCATCCTGCCTATCGTAGCTTTTCAGGAGCCAGCCGGTCACTCCCAGCCATAGGCCCCCAGACAAATACCTCGGCCCGTTTCCCTGGAAAACAAAAGTAAGCTGCCCCGCTTCTGGATGGCAGATTCCAGGACGCACTTGGTAGTATCAAACCAGCCCAACTTGGCACTGGTGCCACCTTGGGTCTGGGAACCATCCTGCGTATCGTGGATTCTAAGGAGCCAGCCGGCCACTCCCTGCCACAGGCCCCCAAACACAAACAACGGCGCTTTTCCCTGGAAAACAAACTCGCCTGCCAACTTTTTGATGGCAGATTGCAGGAGCCACTTGGTACTATCAAACCAGCCCAACTTGGCACTGGTGCCACCATGGGTCTGGTCACCATCCTGCCTATCGTAACTTTTCAGGAGCCAGCCGGTCACTCCCAGCCATAGGCCCCCAGACAAAAACCTCGGCCCGTTTCCCTGGCAAACAAAAGTAAGCTGCCCCGCTTCTGGATGGCAGATTCCCGGACGCACTTGGTACTATCAAACCAGCCCAACTTGGCACTGGTGCCACCTCTGATCTGGGAACCATGCTGAGTATCGTGGATTCTAAGGAGCCAGCCGGCCACTCCCAGCCACAGGCCCCCAAACACAAACAACGGCGCTTTTCCCTGGAAAACAAAACTCGCCTGCCAAGTTTTTGATGGCAGATTGCAGGAGCCACTTGGTACTATCAAACCAGCCCAACTTGGCACTGGTGCCGTCATGGGTCTGGTCACCATCCTGCCTATCGTAGCTTTTCAGGAGCCAGCCGGTCACTCCCAGCCATAGGCCCCCAGACAAAAACCTCGGCCCGTTTCCCTGGAAAACAAAAGTAAGCTGCCCTGCTTCTGGATGGCAGATGGCAGGAACCACTTGGTACTATCAAACCAGCCCAACTTGGCACTGGTGCCACCTTGGGTCTGGGAACCATCCTGCGTATCGTGGATTCTAAGGAGCCAGCCGGTCGCTCCCAGCCACAGGCCCCCAAACAAAACCACAAGGCTATTTCCTGGAAAACAAAACTCGCCTGCCAAGTTTTTGATGGTAGATTGCAGGAGCCACTTGGTACTATCAAACCAGCCCAACTTGGCACTGGTGCCACCATGGGTCTGGTCACCATCCTGCCTATCGTAGCTTTTCAGGAGCCAGCCGGTCACTCCCAGCCATAGGCCCCGAGACACAAACCTCGGCCCGTTTCCCTGGCAAACAAAAGTAAGCTACCCCGCTTCTGGATGGCAGATTGCAGGAGCCACTTGGTACTATCAAACCAGCCCGACTTGGCACTGGTGCCACCTCAGGTCTGGGAACCATCCTGCGTATCGTGGATTCTAAGGAGCCAGCCGGCCACTCCCAGCCATAGGCCCCCAAACAAAAACAACGGCGCTTTTCCCTGGAAAACAAAACTTGCCTGCTAACTTTTTGATGGCAGATTGCAGGAGCCACTTGGTACTATCAAACCAGCCCAACTTGGCACTGGTGCCACCATGGGTCTGGTCACCATCCTGCCTATCGTAGCTTATCAGGAGCCAGCCGGTCACTCCCAGCCATAGGCCCCCAGACACAAGGCTCGACCCGTTTCCCTGGCAAACAAAAGCAAGCTGTCCCGCTTCTGGATGGCAGATACCAGGAGCCACTTGGTACTATCAAACCAGCCCATCTTGGCATTGGTGCCACCTCTAGTCTGGGAACCATCCTGCGTATCGTGGATTCTAAGGAGCCAGCCGGTCACTCCCAGCCACAGGCCCCCAAACACAAACCACAGCGCTTTTCCCTGGAAAACAAAACTCGCCTGCCAACTTTTTGATGGCAGATTGCAGGAGCCACTTGCTACTATCAAATCAGCCCAACTTGGCACTGGTGCCACCATGGGTCTGGTCACCATCCTGCCTATCGTAGCTTTTCAGGAGACAGCCGGTCCCTCCCTGCCATAGGCCCCCAGAGAAAAACCTCGGCCCATTTCCCTGGCAAACAAAAGTAAGCTGCCCCGCTTCTGGATGGCAGATTCCAGGACGCACTTGGTAGTATCAAACCAGCCCGACTTGGCACTGGTGCCACCTTGGGTCTGGGAACCATCCTGCGTATCGTGGATTCTAAAGAGCCAGCCGGTCACTCCCAGCCACAGGCCCCCAGACACAAACAACGGCGCTTTTCCCTGGACAAGAAAACTCGCCTGCCAAATTTTGATGGCAGATTGCAGGAGCCACTTGGTACTATCAAACCAGCCCAACTTGACACTGGTGCCGTCATGGGTCTGGTCACCATCCTGCCTATCGTAGCTTTTCAGGAGCCAGCCGGTCACTCCCAGCCAT
This sequence comes from Melospiza melodia melodia, assembly GCF_035770615.1. Lineage (NCBI taxonomy): Eukaryota > Metazoa > Chordata > Aves > Passeriformes > Passerellidae > Melospiza > Melospiza melodia. The sequence continues at coordinate 85,610,211 of NC_086196.1, read as the reverse complement.
AGGCCCCCAGACACAAAGCTCGGCCCGTTTCCCTGGCAAACAAAAGTAAGTTATCCCGCTTCTGGATGGCAGATTGCAGGAGCCACTTTTCACCATCAAACCAGCCCGACTTGGCATTGCTGCCACCTCTGGTCTGGGAACCATCCTGCGTATCGTGGATTCTAAGGAGCCAGCCGGCCACTCCCAGCCACAGGCACCCAAACACAAACAACGGCGCTTTTCCCTGGAAAACAAAACTCGCCTGACAACTTTTTGATGGCAGATTGCAGGAGCCACTTGGTACTATCAAACCAGCCCAACTTGGCACTGGTGCCACCATGGGTCTGGTCACCATCCTGCCTATCGTAGCTTTTCAGGAGCCAGCCGGTCACTCCCAGCCATAGGCCCCGAGACACAAACCTCGGCCCGTTTCCCTGGCAAACAAAAGTAAGCTACCCCGCTTCTGGATGGGAGATTGCAGGACGCACTTGGTACTATCAAACCAGCCCAACTTGGCACTGGTGCCACCTCTGGTCTGGGAACCATCCTGCGTATCGTGGATTCTAAGGAGCCAGCCGGCCACTCCCAGCCATAGGCCCCCAAACAAAAACAACGGCGCTTTTCCCTTGAAAACAAAACTTGCCTGCCAACTTTTTGATGGCAGATTGCAGGAGCCACTTGGTACTATCAAACCAGCCCAACTTGGCACTGGTGCCACCATGGGTCTGGTCACCATCCTGCCTATCGTAGCTTTTCAGGAGCCAGCCGGTCACTCCCAGCCGTAGGCCCACAGACACAAAACTCGGCCGGTTTCCCTGACAAACAAAAGTAAGCTGCCCCGCTTCTGGATGGCAGATTGCAGGAGCCACTTGCTACTATCAAACCACCCGACTTGGCACTGGTGCCACCTCTGGTCTGGGAACCATCCTGCGTATCGTAGATTCTAATTAGCCATCCGTCCACTCCCAGGCACAGGCCCCCAAACACAAACAACGGCGCTTTTCCCTGGAAAACAAAACTCGTCTGCCATCTTTTTGATGGCAGATTGCCGGAGCCACTTGGTACTATCAAACCAGCCCAACTTGGCACTGGTGCCACCATGGGTCTGGTCACCATCCTGCCTATCGTAGCTTTTCAGGAGCCAGCCGGCCACTCCCTGCCACAGGCCCCCAAACACAAACAACGGCGCTTTTCCCTGGAAAACAAAATTCGCCTGCCAACATTTTGATGGCAGATTGCAGGAGCCACTTGGTACTATCAAATCAGCCCAACTTGGCACTGGTGCCACCATGGGTCTGGTCACCATCCTGCCTATCGTAGCTTTTCAGGAGCCAGCCGGTCACTCCCAGCCATAGGCCCCCAGACCCAAACCTCGGCCCGTTTCCCTGGCAAACAAAAGTAAGCTGCCCCGCTTCTGGATGGCAGATTGCAGGAGCCACTTGGTAGTATCAAACCAGCCCGACTTGGCACTGGTGCCACCTTGGGTCTGGATACCATGCTGCGTATCGTGGATTCTAAGGAGCCAGCCGGCCACTCCCTGCCACAGGCCCCCAAACACAAACAACGGCGCTTTTCCCTGGAAATCAACACTCGCTTGCCGACTTTTTGATGGCAGATTGCAGGAGCCACTTGGTACTATCAAACCAGCCCAACTTGGCACTGGTGCCACCATGGGTCTGGTCACCATCATGCCTCTCGTAGCTTTTCAGGACCTAGCCGGTCACTCACAGCCATAGGCCCCCAGACACAAACCTTGGCCCGTTTCCCTGGCAAACAAAAGTAAGCTGCCCCGTTTCTGGATGGCAGATTTCAGTAGCAACTTTGCACCATCAAACTGGCCCGACTTGTCACTGGTGCCACTTTAGGTCTGGGAAACATCCTGCGTATCGTGGATTCTAATTAGCCATCCGGCCACTCCCACCCACAGGCCCCCAAACACAAACAACGGCGCTTTTCCCTGGAAAACAAAACTCGCCTGCCAACTTTTTGATGGCAGATTGCAGGAGCCACTTGGTACTATCAAATCAGCCGAACTTGGCACTGGTGCCACCATGGGTCTGGTAACCATCCTGCCTATCGTACCTTTTCAGGAGCCAGCTGGTCACTCCCAGCCATAGGCCCCCAGACAAAAACCTCGGCTCCTTTCCCTGGCAAACAAAAGTAAGCAGCCCTGCTTCTGGATGGCAGATTGCAGGAGCCACTTTGCACCATCAAACTGGCCCGACTTGTCACTGTTGCCACCTCTGGTCAGGGAACCATCCTGCGTATCGTGGATTCTAATTAGCCAGCCGGCCACTCCCAGCCACAGGCCCCCAAACACAAACAACGGCGCTTTTCCCTGGAAAACAAAACTCGCCTGACAACTTTTTGATGGCAGATTGCAGGAGCCACTTGGTACTATCAAACCAGCAAAACTTGGCACTGGTGCCACCTTGGGTCTGGGAACCATGCTGCGTAACACAGATTCTAAGGCGCCAGTCGGCCACTACGAGCCACAAGCCCCCAAACACAAACAACGGCGCTATTCTCTGGCAAACAAAACTCAACTGCCCCTCTTCTGGATGGCAAATTGCAGGACGCACTTGGTACTATAAAAACAGCCCGACTTGGCACTGGTGCCCCCTTGGGTCTGGGAAGCATCCTGCGTATCGATCTTTTTAATGAGACAGCCGGCCACTCCCAGCCATATGCCCCCAAACACAACCCACGGCCCTTTACTCTGGCAAACAAAACTCAACTGCCCCGCTTCTGGATGGCAGATTGCAGGAGCCACTTGGTACTATCAAACCAGCCCGACTTGGCACTGGTGCCACCTTGGGTCTGGGAACCATCCTGCGTATTGTGGGTTGTCAGGAGCCAGCCGAACACTCTCGGCCACAGACCCCAATTAAAAACAACGGCCCGTTTCACAGGCAAACAAAACTCAGCTGCCCCGCTTCTGGATGGGAGATTGCAGGAGGCACTTGACACTGTGAAACCAGCCCCACTTGGCACTGGTGCCACCTTGGGTCTGGGAACCATACTGCGTATCATTGATTTTCAGGAGCCACCCGGCCACTCCCAGCCACAGGCCCCCAAACACAAACCACAGCCTTTTTGTCTGGCAAACAAAATTCAGCTGCCCCACTTCTGGATGGCAGATTGCAGGAGCCACTTGGGACTATCACACCAGCACAACATGGCACTGCTGCCACCTTGGATCTGGGAACCATCCTTCCTATCGTGGATTTTCAGGGGCCAGCCGGTCACTCTCAGCCATAGGCCCCAAACACAAACCACGGCCCTTTTCTCTGGAAAACAAAACTCAACTGCCCCTCTTCTGGATGGCAGATTGCAGGAGCCACTGCGTACTATGAAACCAGCCCTACTTGGCACTGATGCCACCTTGGGTCTGGGAACCATGCTGCGTATCATGGATTTTCAGGAGCCAGCCGGCCACTGCCAGCCACAGGCACCGAAACACAAACAACAGCCTTTTTCTCTGGCAAACAAAATTCAGCTGCCCCGCTTCTGGATGGCAGATTGCAGGAACCACTTGGTACTAACAAACCAGCCCGACTTGGCACTGATGCCACCTTGGGTCTGGGAACCATCCTGCGTATCGTGGATTCTATGGAGCCAGCTGGCCACTCCCAGCCACAGGCCCCAAAACACACACAACGGTGCTTTTCCCTGGAAAACAAAACTCGCCTGCCAAACATTTGATGGCAGATTGCAGGAGCCACTTGGTATTATCAAACCAGCCCAACTTGGCACTGGTGCCACCATGGGTCTGGTCACCATCCTGCCTATCGTAGCTTTTCAGGAGCCAGCCAGCCACCCCCAGCCAGAGGCCCCCAGACAAATATTTCGGCCCGTTTCCCTGGCAAACAAAAGTAAGCTGCCCCGCTTCTGGATGGCAGATTGCAGGAGCCACTTTGCACCATCAAACCAGCCCAACTTGGCACTGGTGCCAACTCAGGTCTGGGAACCATCCTGCGTATCGTGGGTTCTAAGGAGCCAGCTGGCCACTCCCAGCCACAGGCCCCCAAACACAAACAACGGCGCTTTTCCCTGGAAAACAAAACTCGCCTGCCAACTTTTTGATGGCAGATTGCAGGAGCCACTTGGTACTATCAAACCAGCCCAACTTGGCACTGGTGCCACCATGGGTCTGGTCACCATCCTGCCTATCGTAGCTTTTCAGGAGCCAGCCGGTCACTCCCAGCCATAGGCCCCCAGACACAAACCTCGGCCCGTTTCCCTGGAAAACAAAAGTAAGCTGCCCCGCTTCTGCATGGCAGATTGCAGGAGCTACTTAGTACTATCAAACCAGCCCGACTTGGCACTGGTGACACCTCTGGTCTGGGAACCATCCTGCCTATCGTGGATTTTCAGGGGCCAGCCGGCCACTCTCAGCCATATGCCCCAAAAACAAACCACGGCCCTTTTCTCTGGCAAACAAAACTCAACTGCCCCTCTTCTGGATGGCAAATTTTAGGACGCACTTTGTACTACGAAAACCGCCCGACGTGGCACTGGTGCCACCTTGTGTCAGGGAACCATCCTGCATATCGAGCTTTTTAAGGAGCCAGCCGGCCACGCCCAGCCATATACCCCCAAAAACAAACCACGGACCATTTCTCTTGGAAACAAAAATCCGCTGCCCCGCGTCTGGATGGCAGATTGCAGGAGCCACTTTGCACCATCAAACCAGCCCGACTTGGCACTGGTGCCACCTTGGGTCTGGGAACAATCCTGCATATCGTGGATTCTAAGGAGCCAGCCGGCCACTCCCTGCCACAGGCCCCCAAACACAAACAACGGCGCTTTTCCCTGGAAAATAAAATTCGCCTGCCAGCTTTTTGATGGCAGATTGCAGGAGCCACTTGGTACTATCAAATCATCCCAACTTGGCACTGGTGCCACTATGGGTCTGGGAACCATCCTGCCTATTGTAGCATTTCAGGAGCCAGCCGGTCACTCCCAGCCATAGGCCCCCAGACACAAACCTCGGACCGTTTCCCTGGCAAACAAACTTAAGCTGCCCCGATTCTGGATGGCAGATTGCAGGAGCCACTTGGTTGTGTCAAACCAGCCCGACTTGGCACTGGTGCCACCTTGGGTCTGGGAACCATCCTGCGTAACGTGGATTCTAAGCAGCCACCCGGCCACTCTGAGCCACAGGCCCCCAAACACAAACAACGGCGCTTTTCCCTGGAAAACAAAACTCGCCTGCCAAATTTTTGATGGTAGATTGCAGGAGCCACTTGGTACTATCAAACCAGCCCAACTTGGCACTGGTGCCACCTCTGGTCTGGGAACCATCCTGCCTATCGTAGCTTTTCAGGAGCCAGCCGGTCACTCCCAGCCATAGACCCCCAGACACAAACCTCGGCCCGTTTCCCTGGAAAACAAAAGTAAGTTACCCCGATTCTGGATGGCAGATTGCAGGAGCCACTTGGTACTATCAAATCAGCCCAACTTGGCACTGGTGCCACCATGGGTCTGGTAAACATCCTGCCTATCGTAGCTTTTCAGGAGCCAGCCGGTCACTCCCTGCCATAGGCCCCCGGACACAAACCTCGGCCCGTTTCCCTGGCAAACAAAAGTAAGCTGCCCCGCTTTTGGTGGCAGATTGCAGGATGCACTTGGTACTTACAAACCAGCCCGACTTGGCCCTGGTGCCACCTTGGCTCTGGGAACCATGCTGCGTAACGTAGATTCTACGAGGACAGGCGGCCACTCCCAGCCACAGGCCTCTAAACAAAAACAACGGCGCTTTTCCCTGGAAAACAAAACTCGCCTGCCAACTTCTTGATGGCAGATTGCAGGAGCCACTTGGTACTATCAAACCAGCCCAACTTGGCACTGGTGCCACCATGGGTCTGGTCACCATCCTGCCTATCGTAGCTTTTCAGGAGCCAGCCGCTCACTCCCAGCCATAGGCCCCCAGACAAATACCTCGGCACGTTTCCCTGGCAAACAAAAGTAGGCTGCCCCGCTTCTGGATGGCAAATTGCAGGACGCACTTGGTACTACGAAAACAGCCCGACTTGGCACTGATGCCACCTTGGGTCAGGGAACAATCCTGCGTATAGAGCTTTTTAAGGAGCCAGCCGGCCACGTCCAGTCATATACCCCCCAAAAAAAACCACGGAACTTTTCTCCAGCAAACAAAAATCCGCTGCCCCGCGTCTGGATGGCAGATTGCAGGAGCTATTTAGTATTATCAAACCAGCCCGACTTGGCACTGGTGGCACCATGAGTCTGGTAACCATCCTGCCTATCGTAGCTTTTCAGTAGTCAGCCGGTCACTCCCAGCCATAGGCCCCCAGACAAATACCTCGGCCCGTTTCCCTGGGAAACAAAAGTAAGCTGTCCCGCTTCTGGATGGCAGATTGCAGGAGGCACTTGGTACTATCAAACCAGCCCAACTTGTTCCCAGACCCAAGGTGGCACCAGTGCCAAGTGGGGCTGGTTTGATGGTGCAACGTGGCTCCTGCAATCTGCCATCCAAAAGCGGGGCAGCTTACTTTTGTTTGCCAGGGAAACGGGCCGAGGTTTGTGTCTGGGGGTCTATGGCTGGGAGTGACCGGCTGGCTCCTGAAAAGCTACGATAGGCAGGATGGGTCCCAGACCAGAGGTGGCACCAGTGCCAAGTTGGGCTGGTTTGATAGTACCAAGTGGCTCCTGCAATCTGCCATCAAAAAGTTGGCAGGCGAGTTTTGTTTTCCAGGGAAAAGCGCCGTAGATTTTGTTTGGGGGCCTGTGGCTCAGAGTGGCCGGGTGGCTGCTTAGAATCCACGATACGCAGGATGGTTCCCAGACCCAAGGTGGCACCAGTGCCAAGTCGGGCTGGTTTGACACAACCAAGTGGCTCCTGCAATCTGCCATCCAGAATCGGGGCAGCTTAATTTTGTTTGCCAGGGAAACGGTCCGAGGTTTGTGTCTGGGGGCCTATGGCTGGGAGTGACCGGCTGGCTCCTGAAAAGCTACGATAGGCAGGATGGTTCCCAGACCCATAGTGGCACCAGTGCCAAGTTGGGATGATTTGATAGTACCAAGTGGCTCCTGCAATCTGCCATCAAAAACTTGGCAGGCGAGTTTTGTTTTCCAGGGAAAAGCGCCGTTGTTTGTGTTTGGGGGCCTGTGGCTGGGAGTGGCCGGCTGGCTCCTTAGAATCCACGATATGCAGGATTGTTCCCACACCCAAGGTGGCACCAGTGCCAAGTCGGGCTGGTTTGATGGTGCAAAGTGGCTCCTGCAATCTGCCATACAGACGCGGGGCAGCGGATTTTTGTTTCCAAGAGAAATGGTCCGTGGTTTTTTTTCGGGGGTTTATGGCTGGGCGTGGCCGGCTGGCTCCTTAAAAAGCTCGATATGCAGGATGGTTCCCTGACACAAGGTGGCACCAGTGCCAAGTCGGGCGGTTTTCGTAGTACAAAGTGCGTCCTAAAATTTGCCATCCAGAAGAGGGGCAGTTGAGTTTTGTTTGCCAGAGAAAAGGGCCGTGGTTTGTTTTTGGGGGCATATGGCTGAGAGTGGCCGGCTGGCTCCTGAAAAGCTACGATAGGCAGGATGTTTACCAGACCCATTGTGGCACCAGTGCCAAGTTGGGCTGATTTGATAGTACTAAGTAGCTCCTGCAATCTGCCATCCAGAATCGGGGTAGCTTACTTTTGTTTTCCAGGGAAACGGGCCGAGGTTTGTGTCTGGGGGTCTATGGTTGGGAGTGGCCGGCTGGCTCCTTAGAAACCACGATACGCAGCATGGTTCCCAGACAAGAGGTGCCACCAGTGCCAAGTTGGGCTGGTTTGATACTACCAAGTGGTTCCTGCAATCTGCCATCCAGAAGCGGGGCAGCTTACTTTTGTTTGCCAGGGAAAAGCGCCGTTGTTTGTGTTTGGGGGCCTGTGGCTGGGAGTGGCCGGCTGGCTGCTTAGAATCCACGATACGCAGGATGGTTCCCAGACGTGAGGTGGCGCCAGTGCCAAGTCGGGCTGGTTTGATAGTACCAAGTGCATCCTGCAATCTGCCATCCAGAAGCGGGGCAGCTTACTTTTGTTTGCCAGGGAAACGGGCCGAGGTTTGTGTCTCGGGGCCTATGGCAGGGAGTGACCGGCGGGCTCCTGAAAGCTACGATAGGCAGGATGGTGACCAGACCCATGGTGGCACCAGTGCCAAGTTGGGCTGGTTTGATAGTACCAAGTGGCTCCTGCAATCTGACATCAAAAAGTTGGCAGGCGAGTTTTGTTTTCCAGGGAAAAGCGCCGTTGTTTGTGTTTGGGGGCCTGTGGTTGGGAGTGGCCGGCTGGCTCCTTAGACACCACGATACGCAGGATGGTTCCCAGACCAGAGGTGGCACCAGTGCCAAGTCGGGCTGGTTTGATAGTACCAAGTGGCTCCTGCAATCTGCCATCCAGAAGCGGGGCAGCTTACTTTTGTTTGCCACGGAAACGGGCCGTTGTTTGTGTTTGGGGGCCTGTGGCTGGGAGTGGCCGACTGGCTCCTTAGAATCCACGATACGCAGGATGGTTCCCAGACCAGAGGTGGCACCAGTGCCAAGTCGGGCTGGTTTGATAGTACCAAGTGGCTCCTGCAATCTGCCATCCAGAAGCAGGGCAGCTTACTTTTGTTTGCCAGGGAAACGGGCCGAGGTTTTTTGTCTGGGGGCCTATGGCTGCGAGTGACCGGCTGGCTCCTGAAAAGCTACGATAGGCAGGATGGTGACCAGACCCATGGTGGCACCAGTCCCAAGTTGGGCTGGTTTGATAGTACCAAGTGGCTCCTGCAATCTGCCATCAAAATTTGGCAGGCGAGTTTTTTTTTCCAGGGAAAAGCGCCGTTGTTGTGTTTAGGGGCCTGTGGCTGGGAGTGGCCGGCTGGCTCCTTAGAATCCACCATACGCAGGATGGTTCCCAGACCCAAGGTGGCACCAGTGCCTAGTCGGGATAGTTTGATGGTGCAAAGTGGCTCCTGCAATCTGCCATCCAGAAGCGGGGCAGCTTACTTTTGTTTGCCAGGGAAAAGGGCCGAGCTTTGTGTCTCGGGGCCTATGGCTGGGAGTGACCGGCTGGCTCCTGAAAAGCTACGATAGGCAGGATGGTGACCAGACCCAAGGTGGCACCAGTGCCAAGTTGGGCTGGTTTGATAGTACCAAGTGGCTCCTGCAATCTGCCATCAAAAAGTTGGCACGCGAGTTTTGTTTTCCAGGGAAAAGCGCCGTTGTTTGTGTTTGGGGGCCTGTGGCTGGGAGTGGCCGGCTGGCTCATTAGAATCCACGATACGCAGGATGGTTCCCAGACTTGTCGTGGCACCATTGCCAAGTCGGGCTGGTTTGATAGTACCAAGTGGATCCTGCAATCTGCCATCCAGAAGCGGGGCAGCTTACTTTTGTTTGCCAGGGAAACGGGCCGAGGATTTGTCTGGGGGCCTATGGCTGGGAGTGACCGGCAGGCTCGTGAAAACCTACGATAGGCAGGATGGTGACCAGACCCATGGTGGCAGCAGTGCCAAGTTGGGCTGGTTTGATAGTACCAAGTGGCTCCTGCAATCTGCCATCAAAAAGTTGTCAGGCGAGTTTTGTTTTCCAGGGAAAAGCGCCGTTGTTTGTGTTTGGGAGCCTGTGGCTGGGAGTGGCCGGCTGGCTCTTTAGAATCCACGATACGCAGGATGGTTCCCAGACCAGTGGTGGCACCAGTGCCAAGTCGGGCTGGTTTGATAGTAACAAGTGTGTCCTCCAATCAGCCATCCAGAAGCGGGGCAGCTTACTTTTGTTTTCCAGGGAAACGGGCCGAGGTTTGTGTCTGGGGGCCTATGGCTGGGAGTGACCGGCTGGCTCGTGAAAAGCTACGATAGGCAGGATGGTGACCAGACCCATGGCGGCACCAGTGCCAAGTTGGGCTGGTTTGATAGTACCAAGTGGCTCCTGCAATCTGCCATCAAAAAGTTGGCAGGCGAGTTTTGTTTTCCAGGGAAAAGCGCCGTTGTTTGTGTTTGGGGGCCTGTGGCTGGGAGTGGCCGGCTGGCTCCTTAGAATCCACGATACGCAGGATGGTTCCCAGACCAGAGGTGGCACCAGTGCCAAGTCGGGCTGGTTTGATAGTACCAAGTGGCTCCTGCAATCTGCCATCCAGAAGCGGGGCAGCTTACTTTTGTTTGCCAGGGAAACGGGCCGAGCTTTGTGTCTGGGGGCCTATGGCTGGGAGTGACCGGCTGGCTCCTGAAAAGCTACGATAGGCAGGATGGTGACCAGACCCATGGTGGCACCAGTGCCAAGTTGGGCTGGTTTGATAGTACCAAGTGGCTCCTGCAATCTGCCATCAAAAAGTTGGCAGGCAAGTTTTCTTTACCAGGGAAAAGCGCCGTTGATTTGTTTGGGGGCCTATGGCTGGGAGTGGCCGGCTGGCTCCTTAGAATCCACGATACGCAGGATGGTTCCTAGACTTGACGTGGCACCAGTGCCAAGTTGGGCTGGTTTGATAGTACCAAGTGCATCCTGCAATCTGCCATCCAGAAGTGGGGTAGCTTACTTTTGTTTGCCAGGGAAACGGGCCGAGGTTTGTGTCTCGGGGCATATGGCTGGGAGTGACCGGCTGGCTCCTGAAAAGCTACGATAGGCAGGATGGTGACCAGACCCATGGTGGCAGCAGTGCCAAGTTGGGCTGGTTTGATAGTACCAAGTGGCTCCTGCAATCTGCCATCAAAAAGTTGGCAGGCGAGTTTGTTATCCAGGGAAAAGCGCCGTTGTTTGTGCCTGGGGCCCTATGGCCTGGAGTGGACGGATGGCTAATTAGAACCCACGATACACAGGATGGTTCCCAGACCCATGGTGACACCAGTGCCAAGTTGGGCTGGTTTGATAGTACCAAGTGGATCCTGCAATCTGCCATCCAGAAGCGGGGCAGCTTACTTTTGTTTGCCAGGGAAACGGTCCGAGGATTGTGTCTGGGGGCCTAAGCCTGGAAGTGACCGGCTGGCTGGTGAAAAGCTACGATAGGCAGGATGGTGACCAGACCCATGACGGCACCAGTGCCAAGTTGGGCTGGTTTGATAGTACCAAGTGGCTCCTGCAATCTGCCATCAAAAACTTGGCAGGCGAGTTTTGTTTTCCAGGGAAAAGCGCCGTTGTTTGTGTTTGGGGGCCTGTGGCTGGGAGTGGCCGGCTGGCTCCTTAGAATCCATGATACTCAGCATGGTTCCCAGACCAGAGGTGGCACCAGTGCCAAGTTGGGCTGGTTTGATAGTACCAAGTGCATCCTGCAATCTGCCATCCAGAAGCGGGGCTGCTTACTTTTGTTTGCCAGGGAAACGGGTCGAGCTTTGTGTCTGGGGGCCTATGGCTGGGAGTGACCGGCTGGCTCCTGAAAAGCTACGATAGGCAGGATGGTGACCAGACCCATGGTGGCACCAGTGCCACGTTGGGCTGATTTGATAGTACCAAGTGGCTCCTGCAATCTGCCATCAAAATGTTGGCAGGCGAATTTTGTTTTCCAGGGAAAAGCGCCGTTGTTTGTGTTTGGGGGCCTGTGGCTGGGAGTGGCCGGCTGGCTGCTTAGAATCTACCATACGCAGGATAGTTCCCAGACCAGAGGTGGCACCAGTGCCAAGTCGGGCTGGTTTGATAGTACCAAGTGCGTCCTGCAATCTGCCATCCAGAAGCGGGACAGCTTACTTTTGTTTGTCAGGGAAACGGGCCAAACTTTGTGTCTCTGGGCCTACGGCTGGGAGTGACTGGCTGGCTCCTGAAAAGCTACGATAGGCAGGATGGTGACCAGACCCATGGTGGCACCAGTGCCAAGTTGGGCTGGTTTGATAGTACCAAGTGGCTCCTGCAATCTGCCATCAAAAAGTTGGCAGGCACGTTTTGTTTTCCAGGGAAAAGCGCCGTTGTTTTTGTTTGGGGGCCTATGGCTGGGAGTGGCCGGCTGGCTCCTTAGAATCCACGATACGCAGGATGGTTCCCAGACCTGAGGTGGCACCAGTGCCAAGTTGGGCTGGTTTGATAGTACCAAGTGCATCCTGCAATCTGCCATCCAGAAGCGGGGTAGCTTACTTTTGTTTGCCAGGGAAACGGGCCGAGGTTTGTGTCTCGGGGCCTATGGCTGGGAGTGACCGGCTGGCTCCTGAAAAGCTACGATAGGCAGGATGGTGACCAGACCCATGGTGGCACCAGTGCCAAGTTGGGCTGGTTTGATAGTACCAAGTGGCTCCTGCAATCTGCCATCAAAAACTTGGCAGGCGAGTTTGTTATCCAGGGAAAAGCGCCGTTGTTTGTGTTTGGGGGCCTGTGGCTGGGAGTGGCCGGCTGGCTCCTTAGAATCCATGATACGCAGGATTGTTCCCAGACCAGAGGTGGCACCAGTGCCAAGTCGGGCTGGTTTGATGGTGAAAAGTGGCTCCTGCAATCTGCCATCCAGAAGCGGGATAACTTACTTGTGTTTGCCAGGGAAACGGGCCGAGCTTTGTGTCTGGGGGCCTATGGCTGGGAGTGACCGGCTGGCTCCTGAAAAGCTACGATAGGCAGGATGGTGACCAGACCCATGGTGGCACCAGTGTCAAGGTGGGCTGGTTTGATAGTACCAAGTGGCTCCTGCAATCTGCCATCAAAATTTGGCAGGCGAGTTTTGTTTTCCAGGGAAAAGCGCCGTTGTTTGTGTTTGGGGGCCTGTGGGTGGGAGTGGCCGGATGGCGAATTAGAATCCACGATACGCAGCATGGTTCCCAGACCTGAGGTGGCACCAGTGCCAAGTCGGGCTAGTTTGATGGTGCAAAGTGGCTCCTGCAATCTGCCATCCAGTAGCGGGGCAGCTTGCTTTTGTTTGCCAGGGAAACGGGCCGAGGTTTGTGTCTGGGGGCCTATGGCTGGGAGTGACCGGCTGGCTCCTGAAAAGCTACGATAGGCAGGATGGTGACCAGACCCATGGTGGCACCAGTGCCAAGTTGGGCTGGTTTGATAGTACCAAGTGGCTCCTGCAATCTGCCATCAAAAAGTTGGCAGGCGAGTTTTGTTTTCCAGGGAAAAGCACCGTTGTTTGTGTTTGGGGGCCTGTGGCTGGGAGTGGCCGGCTGGCTGCTTAGAATCCACGATACGCAGGATGGTTCCCAGACGTGAGGTGGCGCCAGTGCCAAGTCGGGCTGGTTTGATACTACCAAGTGCGTCCTGCAATCTGCCATCCAGAAGCGGGACAGCTTACTTTTGCTTGCCAGGGAAAAGGGCCGAGCTTTCTGTCTGGGGGCCTATGGCTGGGAGTGACCGGCTGGCTCCTGAAAAGCTACGATAGGCAGGATGGTGACCAGACCCATGGTGGCACCAGTGCCAAGTTGGGCTGGTTTGATAGTACCAAGTGGCTCCTGCAATCTGCCATCAAAAAGTTGGCAGGCGAGTTTTGTTTTCCAGGGAAAAGCTCCGTTGTTTGTGTTTGGGGGCCTGTGGCTGGGAGTGGCCGGCTGGCTCATTAGAATCCACGATACGCAGGATGGTTCCCAGACTTGTCGTGGCACCAGTGCCAAGTCGGGCTGGTTTGATAGTACCAAGTGGATCCTGCAATCTGCCATCCAGAAGCGGGGCAGCTTACTTTTGTTTGCCAGGGAAACGGGCCGAGGATTTGTCTGGGGGCCTATGGCTGGGAGTGACCGGCTGGCTCCTGAAAAGCTACGATAGGCAGGATGGTGACCAGACCCATGGTGGCAGCAGTGCCAAGTTGGGCTGGTTTGATAGTACCAAGTGGCTCCTGCAATCTGCCATCAAAAAGTCGGCAGGCGAGTTTTGGTTTCCAGGGAAAAGCGCCGTTGTTTGTGTTTGGGAGCCTGTGGCTGGGAGTGGCCGGCTGGCTCTTTAGAATCCACGATACGCAGGATGGTTCCCAGACCAGTGGTGGCACCAGTGCCAAGTCGGGCTGGTTTGATAGTAACAAGTGCGTCCTGCAATCTGCCATCCAGAAGCGGGGCAGCTTACTTTTGTTTTCCAGGGAAACGGGCCGAGGTTTTTGTCTGGGGGCCTATGGCTGGGAGTGACCGGCTGGCTCGTGAAAAGCTACGATAGGCAGGATGGTGACCAGACCCATGGCGGCACCAGTGCCAAGTTGGGCTGGTTTGATAGTACCAAGGGGCTCCTGCAATCTGCCATCAAAAAGTTGGCAGGCGAGTTTTGTTTTCCAGGGAAAAGCGCCGTTGTTTGTGTTTGGGGGCCTGTGGCTGGGAGTGGCCGGCTGGCTCCTTAGAATCCACGATACGCAGGATGGTTCCCAGACCAGAGGTGGCACCAGTGCCAAGTCGGGCTGGTTTGATAGTACCAAGTGGCTCCTGCAATCTGCCATCCAGAAGCGGGGCAGCTTACTTTTGTTTGCCAGGGAAACGGGCCGAGCTTTGTGTCTGGGGGCCTATGGCTGGGAGTGACCGGCTGGCTCCTGAAAAGCTACGATAGGCAGGATGGTGACCAGACCCATGGTGGCACCAGTGCCAAGTTGGGCTGGTTTGATAGTACCAAGTGGCTCCTGCAATCTGCCATCAAAAAGTTGGCAGGCAAGTTTTCTTTACCAGGGAAAAGCGCCGTTGTTTTTGTTTGGGGGCCTATGGCTGGGAGTGGCCGGCTGGCTCCTTAGAATCCACGATACGCAGGATGGTTCCTAGACTTGACGTGGCACCAGTGCCAAGTTGGGCTGGTTTGATAGTACCAAGTGCGTCCTGCAATCTGCCATCCAGAAGTGGGGTAGCTTACTTTTGTTTGCCAGGGAAACGGGCCGAGGTTTGTGTCTCGGGGCATATGGCTGGGAGTGACCGGCTGGCTCCTGAAAAGCTACGATAGGCAGGATGGTGACCAGACCCATGGTGGCACCAGTGCCAAGTTGGGCTGGTTTGATAGTACCAAGTGGCTCCTGCAATCTGCCATCAAAAAGTTGGCAGGCGAGTTTGTTATCCAGGGAAAAGCGCCGTTGTTTGTGCCTGGGGCCCTATGGCCTGGAGTGGACGGATGGCTAATTAGAATCCACGATACACAGGATGGTTCCCAGACCCATGGTGACACCAGTGCCAAGTTGGGCTGGTTTGATAGTACCAAGTGGTTCCTGCAATCTGCCATCCAGAAGCGGGGCAGCTTACTTTTGTTTGCCAGGGAAACGGTCCGAGGATTGTGTCTGGGGGCCTAAGCCTGGAAGTGACCGGCTGGCTCGTGAAAAGCTACGATAGGCAGGATGGTGACCAGACCCATGACGGCACCAGTGCCAAGTTGGGCTGGTTTGATAGTACCAAGTGGCTCCTGCAATCTGCCATCAAAAACTTGGCAGGCGAGTTTTGTTTTCCAGGGAAAAGCGCCGTTGATTGTGTTTGGGGGCCTGTGGCTGGGAGTGGCCGGCTGGCTCCTTAGAATCCACGATACTCAGCATGGTTCCCAGACCAGAGGTGGCACCAGTGCCAAGTTGGGCTGGTTTGATAGTACCAAGTGGTTGCTGCAATCTGCCATCCAGAAGCGGGGCAGCTTACTTTTGTTTGCCAGGGAAACGGGCCGAGGTTTATGTCTGGGGGCCTATGGCTGGGAGTGACCGGCTGGCTCCTGAAAAGCTACGATAGGCAGGATGGTGACCAGACCCATGGTGGCACCAGTGCCAAGTTGGGCTGATTTGATAGTACCAAGTGGCTCCTGCAATCTGCCATCAAAAAGTTGGCAGGCGAATTTTTTTTTCCAGGGAAAAGCGCCGTTGTTTGTGTTTGGGGGCCTGTGGCAGGGAGTGGCCGGCTGGCTCCTGAAAAGCTACGATAGGCAGGATGGTGACCAGACCCAAGGTGGCACCAGTGCCAAGTTGGGCTGGTTTGATAGTACCAAGTGGCTCCGGCAATCTGCCATCAAAAAGTTGGCAGACGAGTTTTGTTTTCCAGGGAAAAGCGCCGTTGTTTGTGTTTGGGGGCCTGTGGCTGGGAGTGGCCGGCTGGCTGCTTAGAATCTACCATACGCAGGATGGTTCCCAGACCAGAGGTGGCACCAGTGCCAAGTCGGGCTAGTTTGATGGTGCAAAGTGGCTCCTGCAATCTGCCATCCAGAAGCGGGGCAGCTTGCTTTTGTTTGCCAGGGAAACGGGCCGAGGTTTGTGTCTGGGGGCCTATGGCTGGGAGTGACTGGCTGGCTCCTGAAAAGCTACGATAGGCAGGATGGTGACCAGACCCATGGTGGCACCAGTGCCAAGTTGGGCTGGTTTGATAGTACCAAGTGGCTCCTGCAATCTGCCATCAAAAACTTGGCAGGCGAGTTTTGTTTTCCAGGGAAAAGCGCCGTTGTTTGTGTTTGGGGGCCTGTGGCTGGGAGTGGCCGGCTGGCTGCTTAGAATCCACGATATGCAGGATGGTTCCCAGACGTGAGGTGGCGCCAGTGCCAAGTCGCCTGGTTTGATAGTACCAAGTGCGTCCTGCAATCTGCCATCCAGAAGCGGGACAGCTTACTTTTGCTTGCCAGGGAAACGGGCCGAGCTTTGTGTCTGGGGGCCTATGGCTGGGAGTGACCGGCTGGCTCCTGAAAAGCTACGATAGGCAGGATGGTGACCAGACCCATGGTGGCACCAGTGCCAAGTTGGGCTGGTTTGATAGTACCAAGTGGCTCCTGCAATCTGCCATCAAAAATTGGCAGGCGAGTTTTGTTTTCCAGGGAAAAGCGCCGTTGTTTGTGTTTGGGGGCCTGTGGGTGGGAGTGGCCGGATGGCTAATTAGAATCCACGATACGCAGGATGGTTCCCAGACCAGAGGTGGCACCAGTGCCAAGTCGGGCTGGTTTGATAGTACCAAGTGCGTCCTGCAATCTGCCATCCAGAAGCGGGGTAGCTTACTTTTGTTTGCCCGGGAAACGGGCCGAGGTTTTTGTCTCGGGGCCTATGGCTGGGAGTGACCGGCTGGCTCCTGAAAAGCTACGATAGGCAGGATGTTGACCAGACCCATGGTGGCACAAGTGCCAAGTTCGGCTTGTTTGATAGTACCAAGTGGCTCCTGCAATCTGCCATCAAAATGTTGGCAGGCGAATTTTGCTTTCCAGGGAAAAGCGCCGTTGTTTGTGTTTGGGGGCCTGTGGCAGGGAGTGGCCGGCTGGCTCCTGAAAAGCTACGATAGGCAGGATGGTGACCAGATCCAAGGTGGCACCTGTGCCAAGTCGGGCTGATTTGATAGTACTAAGTAGCTCCTGCAATCTGCCATGCAGAAGCGGGGCAGCTTACTTTTGTTTGCCAGGGAAACGGGACGAGGTTTGTGTTTGGGGGCCTATGGCTGAGAGTGACCGGCTGGCTCCTGAAAATCCATGATACGCAGCATGGTTCCCAGACCCAAGGTGGCACCAGTGCCAAGTGGGGCTGGTTTCACAGTGTCAAGTGCCTCCTGCAATCTCCCATCCAGAAGCGGGGCAGCTGAGTTTTGTTTGCCTGTGAAACGGGCCGTTGTTTTTAATTGGGGTCTGTGGCCGAGAGTGTTCGGCTGGCTCCTGACAACCCACAATACGCAGGATGGTTCCCAGACCCAAGGTGGCACCAGTGCCAAGTCGGGCTCTTTTTATAGTACCAAGTGCGTCCTGCAATTTGCCATCCAGAAGAGGGGCAGTTGAGTTTTGTTTGCCAGAGAATAGCGCCGTTGTTTGTGTTTGGGGGCTTGTGGCTGGGAGTGGCCGACTGCCTCCTTAGAATCTGTGTTACGCAGCATGGTTCCCAGACCCAAGGTGGCACCAGTGCCAAGTTGGGCTGGTTTGATAGTACCAAGTGGCTCCTGCAATCTGCCATCCAGAAGCGGGGCAGCTTACTTTAGTTTGCCAGGGAAACGGGCCGAGGTTTGTGACTGGGGACCTATGGCTGGGAGTGACCGGCTGGCTCCTGAAAAGCTACAATAGGCAGGATGGTTACCAGACCCATGGTGGCACCAGTGCCAAGTTGGGCTGGTTTGATAGTACCAAGTGGCTCCTGTAATCTGCCATCAAAAAGTTGGCAGGCGAGTTTTGTTTTCCAGGGAAAAGCGCCATTGTTTGTATTTGGGGGCCTGTGGCTGGGAGTGGCCGGCTGGCTCCTTTGAACCCACGATACGCAGGATGGTTCCCAGACCCAAGGTGGCACCAGTGCCAAGTCGGGCTGGTTTGATACTACCAAGTGCGTCCTGCAATCTGCCATCCAGAAGCGGGGCAGCTTAATTTTGTTTGCCAGGGAAACGGGCCGTGGGTTTTGTTTGGGGGCATATAGCTGAGAGTGGCCGGCTGGCTCCTGAAAATCCACGCTAGGCAGCATGGTTCCCAGATGCAAGGTGGCACCAGTGCCAAGTCGGGCTGGTTTGATGGTGCAAAGTGGCTCCTGCAATCTGCCATCCAGAAGCGGGGCAGCTGATTTTTGTTTGCCAGAGAAAAATTCCGTGGATTGTTTTTGGGGGCATATTGCTGGGAGTGGCCGGCTGGCTCCTTAAAATGCTCGATACGCATGATGGTTCCCAGGCCCAAGGTGTCACCACTACCAAGTCGGCCTGCGGTTTTAGTATCAAGTTCATCCTGCAATTTGCCATCCAGAAGAGGGGCAGTTGAGTTTTGTTTGCCAGAGAAACGGGCCGAGGTTTCTGTTTGGGGACATATGGCTGAGAGTGGCCAGCTGGCCCCTGAATATCCACGATACACAGCATGGTTCCCAGATCCAAGGTGGCACCAGTGCCAAGTTGGGCTGGTTTGATAGTACCAAGTGGCTCCTGCAATCTGCCATCAAAAA
Organism: Melospiza melodia melodia; assembly: GCF_035770615.1. NCBI lineage: Eukaryota > Metazoa > Chordata > Aves > Passeriformes > Passerellidae > Melospiza > Melospiza melodia. The sequence goes on along the minus strand of NC_086196.1, from coordinate 85,591,546 downwards.
TTGGCAGGCGAGTTTTGTTTTCCAGGGAAAAGCGCCGTTGTTTGTGTTTGGGGGCCTGTGGCAGGGAGTGGCCGGATGGCTAATTAGAATCCACGATACGCAGGATGGTTCCCAGACCTGAGGTGGCACCAGTGCCAAGTCGGGCTAGTTGGATGGTGCAAAGTGGCTCCTGCAATCTGCCATCAAAAAGTTGGCAGGCGAGTTTTGTTTTCCAGGGAAAAGCGCCGTTGTTTGTGTCTGGGGGCCTGTGGCAGGGAGTGACCGGCTGGCTCCTTAGAATCCACGATACGCAGGATGGTTCCCAGACCCAAGGTGGCACCAGTGCCAAGTTGGGCTGGTTTGATAGTACCAAGTGCGTCCTGCAATCTGCCATCCAGAAGCGGGGCAGCTTACTTTTGTTTGCCAGGGAAACGGGTCGAGCTTTGTGTCTGGGGGCCTATGGCTGGGAGTGACCGGCTGGCTCCTGAAAAGCTACGATAGGCAGGATGGTGACCAGACCCATGGTGGCACCAGTGCCAAGTAGGGCTGGTTTGATAGTACCAAGTGGCTCCGGCAATCTGCCATCAAAAAGTTGGCAGGCAAGTTTTGTTTTCCAGGGAAAAGCGCCGTTGTTTTTTTTGGGGGGCCAATGGCTGGGAGTGGCCGGCTGGCTCCTTAGAATCTACGATACGCAGGATGGTTCCCAGACCAGAGGTGGCACCAGTGCCAAGTCGGGCTGGTTTGATAGTACCAAGTGCGTCCTGCAATCTGCCATCCAGAAGCGGGGTAGCTTACTTTTGTTTGCCCGGGAAACGGGCCGAGGTTTTTGTCTCGGGGCCTATGGCTGGGAGTGACCGGCTGGCTCCTGAAAAGCTACGATAGGCAGGATGTTGACCAGACCCATGGTGGCACAAGTGCCAAGTTCGGCTTGTTTGATAGTACCAAGTGGCTCCTGCAATCTGCCATCAAAATGTTGGCAGGCGAATTTTGCTTTCCAGGGAAAAGCGCCGTTGTTTGTGTTTGGGGGCCTGTGGCAGGGAGTGGCCGGCTGGCTCCTGAAAAGCTACGATAGGCAGGATGGTGACCAGATCCAAGGTGGCACCTGTGCCAAGTCGGGCTGATTTGATAGTACTAAGTAGCTCCTGCAATCTGCCATGCAGAAGCGGGGCAGCTTACTTTTGTTTGCCAGGGAAACGGGACGAGGTTTGTGTTTGGGGGCCTATGGCTGAGAGTGACCGGCTGGCTCCTGAAAATCCATGATACGCAGCATGGTTCCCAGACCCAAGGTGGCACCAGTGCCAAGTGGGGCTGGTTTCACAGTGTCAAGTGCCTCCTGCAATCTCCCATCCAGAAGCGGGGCAGCTGAGTTTTGTTTGCCTGTGAAACGGGCCGTTGTTTTTAATTGGGGTCTGTGGCCGAGAGTGTTCGGCTGGCTCCTGACAACCCACAATACGCAGGATGGTTCCCAGACCCAAGGTGGCACCAGTGCCAAGTCGGGCTGTTTTTATAGTACCAAGTGCGTCCTGCAATTTGCCATCCAGAAGAGGGGCAGTTGAGTTTTGTTTGCCAGAGAATAGCGCCGTTGTTTGTGTTTGGGGGCTTGTGGCTGGGAGTGGCCGACTGCCTCCTTAGAATCTGTGTTACGCAGCATGGTTCCCAGACCCAAGGTGGCACCAGTGCCAAGTTGGGCTGGTTTGATAGTACCAAGTGGCTCCTGCAATCTGCCATCCAGAAGCGGGGCAGCTTACTTTAGTTTGCCAGGGAAACGGGCCGAGGTTTGTGACTGGGGACCTATGGCTGGGAGTGACCGGCTGGCTCCTGAAAAGCTACAATAGGCAGGATGGTTACCAGACCCATGGTGGCACCAGTGCCAAGTTGGGCTGGTTTGATAGTACCAAGTGGCTCCTGTAATCTGCCATCAAAAAGTTGGCAGGCGAGTTTTGTTTTCCAGGGAAAAGCGCCATTGTTTGTATTTGGGGGCCTGTGGCTGGGAGTGGCCGGCTGGCTCCTTTGAACCCACGATACGCAGGATGGTTCCCAGACCCAAGGTGGCACCAGTGCCAAGTCGGGCTGGTTTGATACTACCAAGTGCGTCCTGCAATCTGCCATCCAGAAGCGGGGCAGCTTAATTTTGTTTGCCAGGGAAACGGGCCGTGGGTTTTGTTTGGGGGCATATAGCTGAGAGTGGCCGGCTGGCTCCTGAAAATCCACGCTAGGCAGCATGGTTCCCAGATGCAAGGTGGCACCAGTGCCAAGTCGGGCTGGTTTGATGGTGCAAAGTGGCTCCTGCAATCTGCCATCCAGAAGCGGGGCAGCTGATTTTTGTTTGCCAGAGAAAAATTCCGTGGATTGTTTTTGGGGGCATATTGCTGGGAGTGGCCGGCTGGCTCCTTAAAATGCTCGATACGCATGATGGTTCCCAGGCCCAAGGTGTCACCACTACCAAGTCGGCCTGCGGTTTTAGTATCAAGTTCATCCTGCAATTTGCCATCCAGAAGAGGGGCAGTTGAGTTTTGTTTGCCAGAGAAACGGGCCGAGGTTTCTGTTTGGGGACATATGGCTGAGAGTGGCCAGCTGGCCCCTGAATATCCACGATACAGAGCATGGTTCCCAGATCCAAGGTGGCACCAGTGCCAAGTTGGGCTGGTTTCATAGTACCAAGTGGCTCCTGCAATCTGCCATCAAAAATTGGCAGGCGAGTTTTGTTTTCCAGGGAAAAGCGCCGTTGTTTGTGTTTGGGGGCCTGTGGGTGGGAGTGGCCGGATGGCTAATTAGAATCCACGATACGCAGGATGGTTCCCAGACCTGAGGTGGCACCAGTGCCAAGTCGGGCTAGTTGGATGGTGCAAAGTGGCTCCTGCAATCTGCCATCCAGAAGCGGGGCAGCTTACTTTTGTTTGCCAGGGAAACGGGCCGAGGTTTGTGTCTGGGGGCCTATGGCTGGGAGTGACCGGCTGGCTCCTGAAAAGCTACGATAGGCAGGATGGTGACCAGACCCATGGTGGCACCAGTGCCAAGTTGGGCTGGTTTGATAGTACCAAGTGGCTCCTGCAATCTGCCATCAAAAAGTCGGCAGGGGAGTTTTGTTTTCCAGGGAAAAGCGCCGTTGTTTGTGTCTGGGGGCCTGTGGCAGGGAGTGACCGGCTGGCTCCTTAGAATCCACGATACGCAGGATGGTTCCCAGACCCAAGGTGGCACCAGTGCCAAGTTGGGCTGGTTTGATAGTACCAAGTGCGTCCTGCAATCTGCCATCCAGAAGCGGGGCAGCTTACTTTTGTTTGCCAGGGAAACGGGTCGAGCTTTGTGTCTGGGGGCCTATGGCTGGGAGTGACCGGCTGGCTCCTGAAAAGCTACGATAGGGAGGATGGTGACCAGACCCATGGTGGCACCAGTGCCAAGTAGGGCTGGTTTGATAGTACCAAGTGGCTCCGGCAATCTGCCATCAAAAAGTTGGCAGGCAAGTTTTGTTTTCCAGGGAAAAGCGCCGTTGTTTTTTTTGGGGGGCCAATGGCTGGGAGTGGCCGGCTGGCTCCTTAGAATCTACGATACGCAGGATGGTTCCCAGACCAGAGGTGGCACCAGTGCCAAGTTGGGCTGGTTTGATAGTACCAAGTGCGTCCTGCAATCTGCCATCCAGAAGCGGGGTAGCTTACTTTTGTTTGCCCGGGAAACGGGCCGAGGTTTTTGTCTCGGGGCCTATGGCTGGGAGTGACCGGCTGGCTCCTGAAAAGCTACGATAGGCAGGATGTTGACCAGACCCATGGTGGCACAAGTGCCAAGTTCGGCTTGTTTGATAGTACCAAGTGGCTCCTGCAATCTGCCATCAAAATGTTGGCAGGCGAATTTTGCTTTCCAGGGAAAAGCGCCGTTGTTTGTGTTTGGGGGCCTGTGGCAGGGAGTGGCCGGCTGGCTCCTGAAAAGCTACGATAGGCAGGATGGTGACCAGATCCAAGGTGGCACCTGTGCCAAGTCGGGCTGATTTGATAGTACTAAGTAGCTCCTGCAATCTGCCATGCAGAAGCGGGGCAGCTTACTTTTGTTTGCCAGGGAAACGGGACGAGGTTTGTGTTTGGGGGCCTATGGCTGAGAGTGACCGGCTGGCTCCTGAAAATCCATGATACGCAGCATGGTTCCCAGACCCAAGGTGGCACCAGTGCCAAGTGGGGCTGGTTTCACAGTGTCAAGTGCCTCCTGCAATCTCCCATCCAGAAGCGGGGCAGCTGAGTTTTGTTTGCCTGTGAAACGGGCCGTTGTTTTTAATTGGGGTCTGTGGCCGAGAGTGTTCGGCTGGCTCCTGACAACCCACAATACGCAGGATGGTTCCCAGACCCAAGGTGGCACCAGTGCCAAGTCGGGCTGTTTTTATAGTACCAAGTGCGTCCTGCAATTTGCCATCCAGAAGAGGGGCAGTTGAGTTTTGTTTGCCAGAGAATAGCGCCGTTGTTTGTGTTTGGGGGCTTGTGGCTGGGAGTGGCCGACTGCCTCCTTAGAATCTGTGTTACGCAGCATGGTTCCCAGACCCAAGGTGGCACCAGTGCCAAGTTGGGCTGGTTTGATAGTACCAAGTGGCTCCTGCAATCTGCCATCCAGAAGCGGGGCAGCTTACTTTAGTTTGCCAGGGAAACGGGCCGAGGTTTGTGACTGGGGACCTATGGCTGGGAGTGACCGGCTGGCTCCTGAAAAGCTACAATAGGCAGGATGGTTACCAGACCCATGGTGGCACCAGTGCCAAGTTGGGCTGGTTTGATAGTACCAAGTGGCTCCTGTAATCTGCCATCAAAAAGTTGGCAGGCGAGTTTTGTTTTCCAGGGAAAAGCGCCATTGTTTGTATTTGGGGGCCTGTGGCTGGGAGTGGCCGGCTGGCTCCTTTGAACCCACGATACGCAGGATGGTTCCCAGACCCAAGGTGGCACCAGTGCCAAGTCGGGCTGGTTTGATACTACCAAGTGCGTCCTGCAATCTGCCATCCAGAAGCGGGGCAGCTTAATTTTGTTTGCCAGGGAAACGGGCCGTGGGTTTTGTTTGGGGGCATATAGCTGAGAGTGGCCGGCTGGCTCCTGAAAATCCACGCTAGGCAGCATGGTTCCCAGATGCAAGGTGGCACCAGTGCCAAGTCGGGCTGGTTTGATGGTGCAAAGTGGCTCCTGCAATCTGCCATCCAGAAGCGGGGCAGCTGATTTTTGTTTGCCAGAGAAAAATTCCGTGGATTGTTTTTGGGGGCATATTGCTGGGAGTGGCCGGCTGGCTCCTTAAAATGCTCGATACGCATGATGGTTCCCAGGCCCAAGGTGTCACCACTACCAAGTCGGCCTGCGGTTTTAGTATCAAGTTCATCCTGCAATTTGCCATCCAGAAGAGGGGCAGTTGAGTTTTGTTTGCCAGAGAAACGGGCCGAGGTTTCTGTTTGGGGACATATGGCTGAGAGTGGCCAGCTGGCCCCTGAATATCCACGATACACAGCATGGTTCCCAGATCCAAGGTGGCACCAGTGCCAAGTTGGGCTGGTTTCATAGTACCAAGTGGCTCCTGCAATCTGCCATCAAAAATTGGCAGGCGAGTTTTGTTTTCCAGGGAAAAGCGCCGTTGTTTGTGTTTGGGGGCCTGTGGGTGGGAGTGGCCGGATGGCTAATTAGAATCCACGATACGCAGGATGGTTCCCAGACCTGAGGTGGCACCAGTGCCAAGTCGGGCTAGTTGGATGGTGCAAAGTGGCTCCTGCAATCTGCCATCCAGAAGCGGGGCAGCTTACTTTTGTTTGCCAGGGAAACGGGCCGAGGTTTGTGTCTGGGGGCCTATGGCTGGGAGTGACCGGCTGGCTCCTGAAAAGCTACGATAGGCAGGATGGTGACCAGACCCATGGTGGCACCAGTGCCAAGTTGGGCTGGTTTGATAGTACCAAGTGGCTCCTGCAATCTGCCATCAAAAAGTCGGCAGGGGAGTTTTGTTTTCCAGGGAAAAGCGCCGTTGTTTGTGTCTGGGGGCCTGTGGCAGGGAGTGACCGGCTGGCTCCTTAGAATCCACGATACGCAGGATGGTTCCCAGACCCAAGGTGGCACCAGTGCCAAGTTGGGCTGGTTTGATAGTACCAAGTGCGTCCTGCAATCTGCCATCCAGAAGCGGGGCAGCTTACTTTTGTTTGCCAGGGGAACGGGTCGAGCTTTGTGTCTGGGGGCCTATGGCTGGGAGTGACCGGCTGGCTCCTGAAAAGCTACGATAGGGAGGATGGTGACCAGACCCATGGTGGCACCAGTGCCAAGTAGGGCTGGTTTGATAGTACCAAGTGGCTCCGGCAATCTGCCATCAAAAAGTTGGCAGGCAAGTTTTGTTTTCCAGGGAAAAGCGCCGTTGTTTTTTTTGGGGGGCCAATGGCTGGGAGTGGCCGGCTGGCTCCTTAGAATCTACGATACGCAGGATGGTTCCCAGACCAGAGGTGGCACCAGTGCCAAGTTGGGCTGGTTTGATAGTACCAAGTGCGTCCTGCAATCTGCCATCCAGAAGCGGGGTAGCTTACTTTTGTTTGCCCGGGAAACGGGCCGAGGTTTTTGTCTCGGGGCCTATGGCTGGGAGTGACCGGCTGGCTCCTGAAAAGCTACGATAGGCAGGATGTTGACCAGACCCATGGTGGCACAAGTGCCAAGTTCGGCTTGTTTGATAGTACCAAGTGGCTCCTGCAATCTGCCATCAAAATGTTGGCAGGCGAATTTTGCTTTCCAGGGAAAAGCGCCGTTGTTTGTGTTTGGGGGCCTGTGGCAGGGAGTGGCCGGCTGGCTCCTGAAAAGCTACGATAGGCAGGATGGTGACCAGATCCAAGGTGGCACCTGTGCCAAGTCGGGCTGATTTGATAGTACTAAGTAGCTCCTGCAATCTGCCATGCAGAAGCGGGGCAGCTTACTTTTGTTTGCCAGGGAAACGGGACGAGGTTTGTGTTTGGGGGCCTATGGCTGAGAGTGACCGGCTGGCTCCTGAAAATCCATGATACGCAGCATGGTTCCCAGACCCAAGGTGGCACCAGTGCCAAGTGGGGCTGGTTTCACAGTGTCAAGTGCCTCCTGCAATCTCCCATCCAGAAGCGGGGCAGCTGAGTTTTGTTTGCCTGTGAAACGGGCCGTTGTTTTTAATTGGGGTCTGTGGCCGAGAGTGTTCGGCTGGCTCCTGACAACCCACAATACGCAGGATGGTTCCCAGACCCAAGGTGGCACCAGTGCCAAGTCGGGCTGTTTTTATAGTACCAAGTGCGTCCTGCAATTTGCCATCCAGAAGAGGGGCAGTTGAGTTTTGTTTGCCAGAGAATAGCGCCGTTGTTTGTGTTTGGGGGCTTGTGGCTGGGAGTGGCCGACTGCCTCCTTAGAATCTGTGTTACGCAGCATGGTTCCCAGACCCAAGGTGGCACCAGTGCCAAGTTGGGCTGGTTTGATAGTACCAAGTGGCTCCTGCAATCTGCCATCCAGAAGCGGGGCAGCTTACTTTAGTTTGCCAGGGAAACGGGCCGAGGTTTGTGACTGGGGACCTATGGCTGGGAGTGACCGGCTGGCTCCTGAAAAGCTACAATAGGCAGGATGGTTACCAGACCCATGGTGGCACCAGTGCCAAGTTGGGCTGGTTTGATAGTACCAAGTGGCTCCTGTAATCTGCCATCAAAAAGTTGGCAGGCGAGTTTTGTTTTCCAGGGAAAAGCGCCATTGTTTGTATTTGGGGGCCTGTGGCTGGGAGTGGCCGGCTGGCTCCTTTGAACCCACGATACGCAGGATGGTTCCCAGACCCAAGGTGGCACCAGTGCCAAGTCGGGCTGGTTTGATACTACCAAGTGCGTCCTGCAATCTGCCATCCAGAAGCGGGGCAGCTTAATTTTGTTTGCCAGGGAAACGGGCCGTGGGTTTTGTTTGGGGGCATATAGCTGAGAGTGGCCGGCTGGCTCCTGAAAATCCACGCTAGGCAGCATGGTTCCCAGATGCAAGGTGGCACCAGTGCCAAGTCGGGCTGGTTTGATGGTGCAAAGTGGCTCCTGCAATCTGCCATCCAGAAGCGGGGCAGCTGATTTTTGTTTGCCAGAGAAAAATTCCGTGGATTGTTTTTGGGGGCATATTGCTGGGAGTGGCCGGCTGGCTCCTTAAAATGCTCGATACGCATGATGGTTCCCAGGCCCAAGGTGTCACCACTACCAAGTCGGCCTGCGGTTTTAGTATCAAGTTCATCCTGCAATTTGCCATCCAGAAGAGGGGCAGTTGAGTTTTGTTTGCCAGAGAAACGGGCCGAGGTTTCTGTTTGGGGACATATGGCTGAGAGTGGCCAGCTGGCCCCTGAATATCCACGATACACAGCATGGTTCCCAGATCCAAGGTGGCACCAGTGCCAAGTTGGGCTGGTTTGATAGTACCAAGTGTCTCCTGCAATCTGCCATCCAGAAGCAGGGCAGCTTACTTTTGTTTGCCAGAGAAATAGGCCTAGGTTTTTGTTTGGGGGCCTGTGGCTAGGAGTGGCCGGCAGGCTCCTAAGAATCCACGATACGCAGGATGTTTCCCAGACCCAAGGTGGCACCAGTGCCAAGTCGGGCTGGTTTGATAGTACCAAGTGGCTCCTGCAAACTCCATCAAAAAGTTGGCAGGCGTGTTTTGTTTTCCAGGGAACAGCGCCGTTGATTTTGTTTGGGGGCCTGTGGCTGGGAGTGGCCGGCTGGCTCCTTAGAATCCACGATACGCAGGATGGTTCCCAGACCCAAGGTGGCACCAGTGCCAAGTCGGGCTGGTTTGATTACACCAAGTGGCTCCTGCAATCTGCCATCCAGAAGTGAGGCAGCTAAGTTTTGTTTGCGAGAAAAAAGGGCCGTGGTTTTTGTTGGGGGCCTGTGGCTGGGAGTAGCCGGCTGGCTCCTTAAAATCCACGATAGGCAGGATGGTTCCCAGACCAGAGGTGGCACCAGTGCCAAGTCGGGCTGGTTTGATAGTACCAAGTGGCTCCTGCAATCTGCCATCCAGAAGCGGGGCAGCTGAGTTTTGTTTGCCAGAGGAAAAGGCTGTGGTTTGTGTTTGGGGGCCTGTGGCTGGCAGTGGCCGGCTGGCTCCTGAAAATCCACGATACGCAGCATGGTTCCCAGACCCAAGGTGGCACCAGTGCCAAGTGGGGCTCGTTTGACAGTGTCAAGTGCGTCCTGCAATCTCCCATCCAGAAGCGGGGCAGCTGAGTTTTTTTTGCCAGGGAAACGGACCTTTGTTTTTGATTGGGCTCTGTGGCCGAGAGTGGTCGGCTGTCTCCGGACAATCCACAATACGCAGGATGGTTCCCAGACCCAAGGTGGCACCAGTGCCAAGTCGGGCTGGTTTGATAGTACCAAGTGTCTCCTGCAATCTGCCATCCAGAAGCGGGGCAGCTGAGTTTTGTTTGCCAGAGAAAAGGGCCGTGGGTTGTGTTTGGGGGCATATGGCTGGGAGTGGCCACCTGGCTCCTTAAAATGCACGATACGCCGCATGGTAACCAGACGCAAGGTGGCACCAGTGCCAAGTCAGGCTGTTTTTGTAGTACCCAGTGGCTCCTGCAATTTGCCATCCAGAAGCGGGGCAGTTGAATTTTGTTTGCTAGAGAAAAGGGCTGTGGTTTGTGTTTGGGGGCCTATGGCTGAGAGTGGCCGGCTGGCCCCTGAAAATCAACGATAGGCAGGATGGTTCCCAGATCCAAGGTGGCACCAGTGCCAAGTAAGGCTGGTTGTATGGTTCAAAGTGACTCCTGCAATCTGCCATCCAGAAGCGGGACAGCTGAGTTTTTTTTGCCAGAGAAAATGTCCATGGTTTCTTTTTGGGGCATACGGCTGGGAATTGCCGGCTGGCTCCTTAAAATGCTCGATACGCAGGATGGTTCCCAGAGCCAAGGTGGCACCACTGCCAAGTCGGGCTCTTTTTGTAGTACTAAGTGCGTCCTGCAATTTGCCATCCAGAAGAGGGGCAGTTGAGTTTTGTTTGCCAGAGTAAAGGGCCGAGGTTTGTGTTTGGGGGCATATGGCTGGGAATGACCGGCTGGCCCCTGAAAATCCACGATACGCCGGATGGTTCCCAGATCCAAGGTGGTACCATTACCAAGTCGGGCTGGTTTGATAGTCCCAAGTGGCTCCTGCAAACTGCCATCCAGAAGCGGGGCAGCTTACTTTTGTTTGCCAGGGAAATGGGCCGTTGTTTGTGTTTGGGGGCCTGTGGCTGGGAGTGTTCGGCTGGTTCCTGAATATGTACGATACGCAGGATTGTTCCCAGATCCAAGGTGGCAGCAGTGCCATGTTGTGCTGGTGTGATAGTCCCAAGTGGCTCCTGCAATCTGCCATCCAGAAGTGGGGCAGCTGATTTTTGTTTGCCAGAGAAAAGGTCCGTGGTTTGTTTTTGGGGGCATATGGCTGAGAGTGGCCGGCTGGCCCCTGAAAATCCACGATACACAGGATGGTTCCCAGATCCAAGGTGGCACCTGTGCCAAGTCGGGCTGATTTGATAGTACTAAGTAGCTCCTGCAATCTGCCATGCAGAAGCGGGGCAGCTTACTTTTGTTTGCCAGGGAAACGGGCCGAGGTTTGTGTTTGGGGGCCTATGGCTGAGAGTGACCGGCTGGCTCCTGAAAAGCTACAATAGGCAGGATGGTGACCAGACCCATGGTGGCACCAGTGCCAAGTTGGGCTGGTTTGATAGTACCAAGTGGTTCCTGCAATCTGCCATCCAGAAGCAGGGCAGCTGAGTTTTGTTTGCCAGAGAAAAGGGCCTTGGTTTTTGTTTGGGGGCATATGGATGGGTGTGGCCAGCTGGCTCCTTAAAATGCACGATATGCAACATGGCTCCCAGACCCAAGGTGGCACCAGTGCCAAGTTGGGCTGGTTTGATAGTACCAAGTGGCTCCTGCAATCTTCCATGATCACGTGGAGAAATACTTTCTGGTTTCAGCCTCATGCTCTTTCTTCTCTCCCTCAACTTCTCTATCACCTCTCATCTGGTTCACATGCGCTGTCTTCAAGGTCCACAGGCTACTTTTCACAGAATCTTCTGGCCTGATGAAGTAAGAATGATGAATAGAACAGAGCTGGGATCTATTTTCCAGTTTGGATAAAATGCATTCTGCACACAAATCCAAGGAGAACGGGCTGCCCCGATGCCCAGAAAATCTTTCACTCCTGCTAGTGTTCTACGTCAACCGCAACTTAGTCTGAAAGAAAAGCTTTTTCTCTGAGAGCATCTGAGAGGTTTGCATGAAGCACTGATATCTGACATATGCAATTTTGAATAGGAGAGGAAAAAGAAAATGGCAAGGAGTTTTTAATTTTAGTGGTTTCAATTTTAATTTCCGTGCACTTTTTCAAAACTTGTCAGCTCAAATGCCCATCAACATCTTTTAGTCATCTGTAAGTCAGTATTCATATAAAATGTGCTTCAAATCCAAAGAATTTCAAATTTGCACTCCAAGCTTCTATGCCTAGATTTATGATTTCCTACACATATTAGATGAAAGGAAGGCCTTTTTTACTGTGGGAGTGCTGGAACACTGGAACAGGTTGCCCAGAGAAGTTGTGGGTGTCCCATCCCTGAAAGTATTCAAGGTCACCTTGGACAGGGCTTGGAGCAGCAACAAAGGAGAAGCTTGATGGTAGAGAAACAAAGTTGGACTATAGAAGAAACTCGGATTGAAGTATAGGATCAAGTTTTCTCTCAGCTCTTGGGGTAAATTCAAAGTTGTACAAAATGACATTTATCTGTGCTATTCACTACTGTAACAGAAAGTTTCATGAAAACTGTACAGAAGATAGTAAATTTTAAAAGAGATAAGAATTACAGCATAAAATCCATGGGATAGGTTACAACATGAGACACTCTCTAAGAGAAAATCTCTGTGTTTCAGCACTTCATCAGGGTAAGATTTCATGAAGTGCCAAAGAAGGCGGCAAAATATCATTCGGGACATTATTTACTGGAATTCAGCCTGGCCATTAGTAGGAACTGCCTTTGAACATATCATGTAGATATACCACACACACTTTCCCTTCACTGAAAAATTACTGTTTACAACAAATAAGCAATTGACGATCAAAATTGATTGAAAGCATCTTAAACATGTCAAGTATTTCATTGTAGATGATCTGTGATCCAAATGCTTCTTCCACCTTCGAGAGGGACAGAAGAATTCTTCCATATCATGATGGTTTAAAATTGTATCAACCAATGTTTTCTGCTGAAAAGATATCATCTATTTTTTTCTATTTTTGGAAGAAAATATTCCTAGACATACAACAGGTGAGAACTAAGTAATTTTAAAGAAACAAATGAAATGAAAATATTCTGTAAATAGAATGAAATGAAAAGCTGTGTTTTAAATAGGAGCTAAATATTAAACAGAATTTTTGTACCAGGCATTTGAATTACTGCACCAGCTCTTTTGCCCATCAAGAGAGGCATTTAGCATTTCAGTCTTTTCCAAGGTGTTCATGATCTGCTATGCTGATCTCTGTGTGTGCCTAGGTGTGTGTGGAGGGGGGGGCATATGAAGGGGAGTGTGTATGTTTGCTTTACAATTGTTGTGGCAGATTCATGCCTCAGCTCCACATTTTGTTTTAAAAAGGTCACACCGAGTGGATATGAAGTTTACTATCAACAAGAGATCGATTCCCAAATCATCCATTTGACTCTCCCTTATAAATCATGTGCTTTGTTGCATATTTTATCAAATATACTTTCAAGCCAGATGGAGGAAGGAGGATGTGGGAATCCCTCCACCATCTTGCAACTTTTATGTAAGTAGGTTTTCAAGAAAATCATCATTTCTCTTTTAAATATGTCTGGAACAGGCATGATGGTAGTGTCAACCTGTTGGAGTTTTTGTTGCTGGAAGAAGTTGTACAAAAGGATTGGTTTTTACATTGACCAGTTACTGAATCAAGCGCAGGAATACATTGGAAATTTAGCTGGGGGTTCCTTTTCCCAGCAGACTACTTCTAGAACGAGCTTGTACACTGAAGCTGACTCTTTTGCTCTCTTTTTGTTTCTTTCCTATTTTCTTGGCTTCTTTGCCACTATCTAGACAATTTTGGAACTTTGTTCCCAACTAAAATGGTTTCAATAGTCTGATTGTGATCATACATTTTTACAAGGAATTTTTAAAATCTTTCCTCGAGTCCAGAAAGTCAAGGACTTAGATCTTTTTCTTCCCTTATCAATATTGCCATGAAATTGATAAATAAAGACCAACTCTTTATTTTTGTTTTTAACCCACGTAGATAATTCCCATCCATTAATCCATTTTGTGGACCAATAGCTGCCATTCTGATGGAAGCTGTCACTTCTTAACAATAGGCATTCTGTGACTATGTTGACAGCACTTTGGGTGAAGATCCTAACTGGTCTTAGATATACATAGGGAGAAATTTGCTCAGCCAGTGTCAGTCTTAAGCATGCGTATCAGAAGATCTTTCTAGAGCTGGGAATTTTCCCATGAAAGGGATTCAGTTAGGGAAGAGACACTTGTGTCAGAGTTTTACATTCTTCTTGAACACTGCTTAAGGAACTTAGATGCCATGTCCATTTGGATCTCTGTCTGCACAGAACTTTGTCATGCCAGTGCTTTGAAATGCATCTTGAAGAGAATTCACTAGCACAGAATGAAAGAGAGTGGAAGGGGTTGGTGGGGCTAACCAGGCCCAACCCCCCTGCCTAAACCAGGATACCTAGAGCCTCTTGCCCAGGATTCTATCTGGGTGTACTTTTAATGTCTTCAAAGATCCAGGCTCCACAATCTTTCTGGGCAGTCTGTGCCGTGGTTCAGTCACCCTGACAGTAAAGAAACATTTACTGATGTTCAAAGGCAATCTCCTGTATTTCAGTGTGTGCCCACTGCCTCTTGTCTTTTCCCTCAGCATCACTGAAAAGACACTGATTCCCTCCCCTTTGCACTATTGCTTCCATATGTATGTGTGATGCCATGTAGAGGTATGTCAAAAACCTCCCTGAAGCCCAGGCAGATAATATTCCCTTCATCTACCAGTCAAGTTGATTCATCAGAGGAGTTTAAAGTGATGTTCAGCATGAAATTCCCCTGAAAAATCATGCTAACTACATTATTTGGTCATCTGTCATGTGCCTGGCAAGGATTTCCAGGAAGAGCTGCTTCATCAACTTCCTGGGGATAAAAAAGAGGCTGGCTGGTTTGTACTATGGCGAGTCCTCTTAATTGCCTTTTTTGAAGATGGGTGTCATTTGCTAACATCCACTCTTTAGCCTCTCTTGTCGTCTACATCTTAGCAAAACGCTTTTCCACTATGTCTGGCTAGGAAAAACTGTGCCAGCACAGAAAACATCTCCCATCGTGTTCTAGAAGTTGCACGGATGTCTGCCAAGTGTTTGGCAGGAAGAAAAGAAAAGTTGTCCAAAACAGCTTCCAATCGAATGTTCCTGTGATTGGAAAAGTCAGGAGAGTGCAAAGGTACTGTTTTCTATCAGTTGGCAAGGTGCGCACACAATCCCAGTGTTGTACAGCTTGCTTCTTCACCTTCCCGAAGCTGCCGCTCTCGCCGGCTGCCGGAGCCCAAGAAGCGGCTTCTTCGCGCAAAGACGATTGTGCCGCTCACAGGGCTCTCCTTAGCGCGGCTTCTGCCGAAAGACGCCCGGCAGCGGCTCTTACCTCCGGAGAGCATCCTACCTTCGTCTTTAGCTCCTCTTCTCATCTACACCTCGGCAAAAAGCTTCTCCACTATGTCTGGCTAGGAAAAACTGTGCCAGCACAGAAAACATCTCCCATCGTGTTCTAGAAGTTGCACGGATGTCTGCCAAGTGTTTGGCAGGAAGAAAAGAAAAGTTGTCCAAAACAGCTTCCAATCGAATGTTCCTGTGATTGGAAAAGTCAGGAGAGTGCAAAGGTACTGTTTTCTATCAGTTGGCAAGGTGCGCACACAATCCCAGTGTTGTACAGCTTGCTTCTTCACCTTCCCGAAGCTGCCGCTCTCGCCGGCTGCCGGAGCCCAAGAAGCGGCTTCTTCGCGCAAAGACGATTGTGCCGCTCACAGGGCTCTCCTTAGCGCGGCTTCTGCCGAAAGATGCCCGGCAGCGGCTCTTACCTCCGGAGAGCATCCTACCTTCGTCTTTAGCTCCTCTTCTCATCTACACCTCGGCAAAAAGCTTCTCCACTATGTCTGGCTAGGAAAAACTGTGCCAGCACAGAAAACATCTCCCATCGTGTTCTAGAAGTTGCACGGATGTCTGCCAAGTGTTTGGCAGGAAGAAAAGAAAAGTTGTCCAAAACAGCTTCCAATCGAATGTTCCTGTGATTGGAAAAGTCAGGAGAGTGCAAAGGTACTGTTTTCTATCAGTTGGCAAGGTGCGCACACAATCCCAGTGTTGTACAGCTTGCTTCTTCACCTTCCCGAAGCTGCCACTTTCAGGAGGTAAGAGCCGCTGCCGGGCGTCTTTCGGCAGAAGCTGCGCTAAGGAGAGCACTGTGAGCGGCACAATCGTCTTTGCGCGAAGAAGCCGCTTCTTGGGCTCCGGCAGCCGGCGAGAGCGGCAGCTTCGGGAAGGTGAAGAAGCAAGCTGTACAACACTGGGATTGTGTGCGCACCTTGCCAACTGATAGAAAACAGTACCTTTGCACTCTCCTGACTTTTCCAATCACAGGAACATTCGATTGGAAGCTGTTTTGGACAACTTTTCTTTTCTTCCTGCCAAACACTTGGCAGACATCCGTGCAACTTCTAGAACACGATGGGAGATGTTTTCTGTGCTGGCACAGTTTTTCCTAGCCAGACATAGTGGAAAAGCGTTTTGCTAAGATGTAGACTACAAAAGACGCGAAAGACGAAGGTAGGATGCTCTCCGGAGGTAAGAGCCGCTGCCGGGCGTCTTTCGGCAGAAGCCGCGCTAAGGAGAGCACTGCGAGCGGCACAATCGTCTTTGCGCGAAGAAGCCGCTTCTTGGGCTCCGGCAGCCGGCGAGAGCGGCAGCTTCGGGAAGGTGAAGAAGCAAGCTGTACAACACTGGGATTGTGTGCGCACCTTGCCAACTGATAGAAAACAGTACCTTTGCACTCTCCTGACTTTTCCAATCACAGGAACATTCGATTGGAAGCTGTTTTGGACAACTTTTCTTTTCTTCCTGCCAAACACTTGGCAGACATCCGTGCAACTTCTAGAACACGATGGGAGATGTTTTCTGTGCTGGCACAGTTTTTCCTAGCCAGACATAGTGGAAAAGCTTTTTGCCGAGGTGTAGATGAGAAGAGGAGCTAAAGACGAAGGTAGGATGCTCTCCGGAGGTAAGAGCCGCTGCCGGGCGTCTTTCGGCAGAAGCCGCGCTAAGGAGAGCACTGTGAGCGGCACAATCGTCTTTGCGCGAAGAAGCCGCTTCTTGGGCTCCGGCAGCCGGCGAGAGCGGCAGCTTCGGGAAGGTGAAGAAGCAAGCTGTACAACACTGGGATTGTGTGCGCACCTTGCCAACTGATAGAAAACAGTACCTTTGCACTCTCCTGACTTTTCCAATCACAGGAACATTCGATTGGAAGCTGTTTTGGACAACTTTTCTTTTCTTCCTGCCAAACACTTGGCAGACATCCGTGCAACTTCTAGAACACGATGGGAGATGTTTTCTGTGCTGGCACAGTTTTTCCTAGCCAGACATAGTGGAAAAGCGTTTTGCTAAGATGTAGACGACAAGAGAGGCTAAAGAGTGGATGTTAGCAAATGACACCCATCTTCAAAAAAGGCAATTAAGAGGACTCGCCATAGTACAAACCAGCCAGCCTCTTTTTTATCCCCAGGAAGTTGATGAAGCAGCTCTTCCTGGAAATCCTTGCCAGGCACATGACAGATGACCAAATAATGTAGTTAGCATGATTTTTCAGGGGAATTTCATGCTGAACATCACTTTAAACTCCTCTGATGAATCAACTTGACTGGTAGATGAAGGGAATATTATCTGCCTGGGCTTCAGGGAGGTTTTTGACATACCTCTACATGGCATCACACATACATATGGAAGCAATAGTGCAAAGGGGAGGGAATCAGTGTCTTTTCAGTGATGCTGAGGGAAAAGACAAGAGGCAGTGGGCACACACTGAAATACAGGAGATTGCCTTTGAACATCAGTAAATGTTTCTTTACTGTCAGGGTGACTGAACCACGGCACAGACTGCCCAGAAAGATTGTGGAGCCTGGATCTTTGAAGACATTAAAAGTACACCCAGATAGAATCCTGGGCAAGAGGCTCTAGGTATCCTGGTTTAGGCAGGGGGGTTGGGCCTGGTTAGCCCCACCAACCCCTTCCACTCTCTTTCATTCTGTGCTAGTGAATTCTCTTCAAGATGCATTTCAAAGCACTGGCATGACAAAGTTCTGTGCAGACAGAGATCCAAATGGACATGGCATCTAAGTTCCTTAAGCAGTGTTCAAGAAGAATGTAAAACTCTGGCACAAGTGTCTCTTCCCTAACTGAATCCCTTTCATGGGAAAATTCCCAGCTCTAGAAAGATCTTCTGATACGCATGCTTAAGACTGACACTGGCTGAGCAAATTTCTCCCTATGTATATCTAAGACCAGTTAGGATCTTCACCCAAAGTGCTGTCAACATAGTCACAGAATGCCTATTGTTAAGAAGTGACAGCTTCCATCAGAATGGCAGCTATTGGTCCACAAAATGGATTAATGGATGGGAATTATCTACGTGGGTTAAAAACAAAAATAAAGAGTTGGTCTTTATTTATCAATTTCATGGCAATATTGATAAGGGAAGAAAAAGATCTAAGTCCTTGACTTTCTGGACTCGAGGAAAGATTTTAAAAATTCCTTGTAAAAATGTATGATCACAATCAGACTATTGAAACCATTTTAGTTGGGAACAAAGTTCCAAAATTGTCTAGATAGTGGCAAAGAAGCCAAGAAAATAGGAAAGAAACAAAAAGAGAGCAAAAGAGTCAGCTTCAGTGTACAAGCTCGTTCTAGAAGTAGTCTGCTGGGAAAAGGAACCCCCAGCTAAATTTCCAATGTATTCCTGCGCTTGATTCAGTAACTGGTCAATGTAAAAACCAATCCTTTTGTACAACTTCTTCCAGCAACAAAAACTCCAACAGGTTGACACTACCATCATGCCTGTTCCAGACATATTTAAAAGAGAAATGATGATTTTCTTGAAAACCTACTTACATAAAAGTTGCAAGATGGTGGAGGGATTCCCACATCCTCCTTCCTCCATCTGGCTTGAAAGTATATTTGATAAAATATGCAACAAAGCACATGATTTATAAGGGAGAGTCAAATGGATGATTTGGGAATCGATCTCTTGTTGATAGTAAACTTCATATCCACTCGGTGTGACCTTTTTAAAACAAAATGTGGAGCTGAGGCATGAATCTGCCACAACAATTGTAAAGCAAACATACACACTCCCCTTCATATGCCCCCCCCTCCACACACACCTAGGCACACACAGAGATCAGCATAGCAGATCATGAACACCTTGGAAAAGACTGAAATGCTAAATGCCTCTCTTGATGGGCAAAAGAGCTGGTGCAGTAATTCAAATGCCTGGTACAAAAATTCTGTTTAATATTTAGCTCCTATTTAAAACACAGCTTTTCATTTCATTCTATTTACAGAATATTTTCATTTCATTTGTTTCTTTAAAATTACTTAGTTCTCACCTGTTGTATGTCTAGGAATATTTTCTTCCAAAAATAGAAAAAAATAGATGATATCTTTTCAGCAGAAAACATTGGTTGATACAATTTTAAACCATCATGATATGGAAGAATTCTTCTGTCCCTCTCGAAGGTGGAAGAAGCATTTGGATCACAGATCATCTACAATGAAATACTTGACATGTTTAAGATGCTTTCAATCAATTTTGATCGTCAATTGCTTATTTGTTGTAAACAGTAATTTTTCAGTGAAGGGAAAGTGTGTGTGGTATATCTACATGATATGTTCAAAGGCAGTTCCTACTAATGGCCAGGCTGAATTCCAGTAAATAATGTCCCGAATGATATTTTGCCGCCTTCTTTGGCACTTCATGAAATCTTACCCTGATGAAGTGCTGAAACACAGAGATTTTCTCTTAGAGAGTGTCTCATGTTGTAACCTATCCCATGGATTTTATGCTGTAATTCTTATCTCTTTTAAAATTTACTATCTTCTGTACAGTTTTCATGAAACTTTCTGTTACAGTAGTGAATAGCACAGATAAATGTCATTTTGTACAACTTTGAATTTACCCCAAGAGCTGAGAGAAAACTTGATCCTATACTTCAATCCGAGTTTCTTCTATAGTCCAACTTTGTTTCTCTACCATCAAGCTTCTCCTTTGTTGCTGCTCCAAGCCCTGTCCAAGGTGACCTTGAATACTTTCAGGGATGGGACACCCACAACTTCTCTGGGCAACCTGTTCCAGTGTTCCAGCACTCCCACAGTAAAAAAGGCCTTCCTTTCATCTAATATGTGTAGGAAATCATAAATCTAGGCATAGAAGCTTGGAGTGCAAATTTGAAATTCTTTGGATTTGAAGCACATTTTATATGAATACTGACTTACAGATGACTAAAAGATGTTGATGGGCATTTGAGCTGACAAGTTTTGAAAAAGTGCACGGAAATTAAAATTGAAACCACTAAAATTAAAAACTCCTTGCCATTTTCTTTTTCCTCTCCTATTCAAAATTGCATATGTCAGATATCAGTGCTTCATGCAAACCTCTCAGATGCTCTCAGAGAAAAAGCTTTTCTTTCAGACTAAGTTGCGGTTGACGTAGAACACTAGCAGGAGTGAAAGATTTTCTGGGCATCGGGGCAGCCCGTTCTCCTTGGATTTGTGTGCAGAATGCATTTTATCCAAACTGGAAAATAGATCCCAGCTCTGTTCTATTCATCATTCTTACTTCATCAGGCCAGAAGATTCTGTGAAAAGTAGCCTGTGGACCTTGAAGACAGCGCATGTGAACCAGATGAGAGGTGATAGAGAAGTTGAGGGAGAGAAGAAAGAGCATGAGGCTGAAACCAGAAAGTATTTCTCCACGTGATCATGGAAGATTGCAGGAGCCACTTGGTACTATCAAACCAGCCCAACTTGGCACTTGTGCCACCTTGGGTCTGGGAGCCATGTTGCATATCGTGCATTTTAAGGAGCCAGCTGGCCACACCCATCCATATGCCCCCAAACAAAAACCAAGGCCCTTTTCTCTGGCAAACAAAACTCAGCTGCCCTGCTTCTGGATGGCAGATTGCAGGAACCACTTGGTACTATCAAACCAGCCCAACTTGGCACTGGTGCCACCATGGGTCTGGTCACCATCCTGCCTATTGTAGCTTTTCAGGAGCCAGCCGGTCACTCTCAGCCATAGGCCCCCAAACACAAACCTCGGCCCGTTTCCCTGGCAAACAAAAGTAAGCTGCCCCGCTTCTGCATGGCAGATTGCAGGAGCTACTTAGTACTATCAAATCAGCCCGACTTGGCACAGGTGCCACCTTGGATCTGGGAACCATCCTGTGTATCGTGGATTTTCAGGGGCCAGCCGGCCACTCTCAGCCATATGCCCCCAAAAACAAACCACGGACCTTTTCTCTGGCAAACAAAAATCAGCTGCCCCACTTCTGGATGGCAGATTGCAGGAGCCACTTGGGACTATCACACCAGCACAACATGGCACTGCTGCCACCTTGGATCTGGGAACAATCCTGCGTATCGTACATATTCAGGAACCAGCCGAACACTCCCAGCCACAGGCCCCCAAACACAAACAACGGCCCTTTTCTCTGGCAAACAAAACTCAACTGCCCCTCTTCTGGATGGCAAATTGCAGGACGCACTTGGTACTACAAAAAGAGCCCGACTTGGCAGTGGTGCCACCTTGGCTCTGGGAACCATCCTGCGTATCGAGCATTTTAAGGAGCCAGCCGGCAATTCCCAGCCGTATGCCCCAAAAAGAAACCACGGACCTTTTCTCTGGCAAAAAAAACTCAGCTGTCCCGCTTCTGGATGGCAGATTGCAGGAGTTACTTTGAACCATACAACCAGCCTTACTTGGCACTGGTGCCACCTTGGATCTGGGAACCATCCTGCCTATCGTTGATTTTCAGGGGCCAGCCGGCCACTCTCAGCCATAGGCCCCCAAACACAAACCACAGCCCTTTTCTCTAGCAAACAAAATTCAACTGCCCTGCTTCTTGATGGCAAATTGCAGGAGCCACTGGGTACTACAAAAACAGCCTGACTTGGCACTGGTGCCACCTTGCGTCTGGTTACCATGCGGCGTATCGTGCATTTTAAGGAGCCAGGTGGCCACTCCCAGCCATATGCCCCCAAACACAACCCACGGCCCTTTTCTCTGGCAAACAAAACTCAGCTGCCCCGCTTCTGGATGGCAGATTGCAGGAGACACTTGGTACTATCAAACCAGCCCGACTTGGCACTGGTGCCACCTTGGGTCTGGGAACCATCCTGCGTATTGTGGGTTGTCAGGAGCCAGCCGAACACTCTCGGCCACAGACCCCAATCAAAAACAAAGTTCCGTTTCACTGGCAAAAAAAACTCAGCTGCCCCGCTTCTGGATGGGAGATTGCAGGAGGCACTTGACTCTGTCAAACGAGCCCCACTTGGCACTGGTGCCACCTTGGGTCTGGGAACCATGCTGCGTATCGTGGATTTTCAGGAGCCAGCCGGCCACTGCCAGCCACAGGCCCCCAAACACAAACCACAGCCTTTTTCTCTGGCAAACAAAACTCAGCTGCCCCGCTTCTGGATGGCAGATTGCAGGAGCCACTTGGTACTATCAAACCAGCCCAACTTGGCACTGGTGCCACCTTGGGTCTGGGAACCATCCTGCCTATCGTGGATTTTAAGGAGCCAGCCGGCTACTCCCAGCCATAGGCCCCCAACAAAAACCACGGCCCTTTTTTCTCGCAAACAAAACTTAGCTGCCTCACTTCTGGATGGCAGATTGCAGGAGCCACTTGGTGTAATCAAACCAGCCCGACTTGGCACTGGTGCCACCTTGGGTCTGGGAACCATCCTGCGTATCGTGGATTCTAAGGAGCCAGCCGGCCACTCCCAGCCACAGGCCCCCAAACAAAATCAACGGCGCTGTTCCCTGGAAAACAAAACACGCCTGCCAACTTTTTGATGGAGTTTGCAGGAGCCACTTGGTACTATCAAACCAGCCCGACTTGGCACTGGTGCCACCTTGGGTCTGGGAAACATCCTGCGTATCGTGGATTCTTAGGAGCCAGCCTGCCACTCCTAGCCACAGGCCCCCAAACAAAAACCTAGGCCTATTTCTCTGGCAAACAAAAGTAAGCTGCCCTGCTTCTGGATGGCAGATTGCAGGAGACACTTGGTACTATCAAACCAGCCCGACTTGGCACTGGTGCCACCTTGGATCTGGGAACCATGCTCTGTATCGTGGATATTCAGGGGCCAGCCGGCCACTCTCAGCCATATGTCCCCAAACAGAAACCTCGGCCCGTTTCTCTGGCAAACAAAACTCAACTGGATGGCAAATTGCAGGATGAACTTGATACTAAAACCGCAGGCCGACTTGGTAGTGGTGACACCTTGGGCCTGGGAACCATCATGCGTATCGAGCATTTTAAGGAGCCAGCCGGCCACTCCCAGCAATATGCCCCCAAAAACAATCCACGGAATTTTCCTCTGGCAAACAAAAATCAGCTGCCTCGCTTCTGGATGGCAGATTGCAGGAGCCACTTTGCACCATCAAACCAGCCCGACTTGGCACTGGTGCCACATTGCATCTGGGAACCATGCTGCCTAGCGTGGATTTTCAGGAGCCAGCCGGCCACTCTCAGCTATATGCCCCCAAACAAAACCCACGGCCCGTTTCCCTGGCAAACAAAATTAAGCTGCCCCGCTTCTGGATGGCAGATTGCAGGACGCACTTGGTAGTATCAAACCAGCAAAACTTGGCACTGGTGCCACCTTGGGTCTGGGAACCATCCTGCGTATCGTGGGTTCAAAGGAGCCAGCCGGTCACTCCCAGCCACAGGCCCCCAAATACAAACAATGACGCTTTTCCCTGGAAAACAAAACTCGCCTGCCAACTTTTTGATGGCAGATTGCCGGAGCCACTTGGTACTATCAAACCAGCCCAACTTGGCACTGGTGCCACCATGGGTCTGGTAACCATCCTGCCTATTGTAGCTTTCCAGGAGCCAGCCGGTCACTCCCAGCCATAGGTCCCCAGTCACAAACCTCGGCCCGTTTCCCTGGCAAACAAAAGTAAGCTACCCCGCTTCTGGA
The DNA here is from genome assembly GCF_035770615.1 of Melospiza melodia melodia. NCBI lineage: Eukaryota > Metazoa > Chordata > Aves > Passeriformes > Passerellidae > Melospiza > Melospiza melodia. The sequence goes on along the minus strand of NC_086196.1, from coordinate 85,568,330 downwards.
TGGCAGATTGCAGGAGCCACTTGGTACTATCAAACCAGCCCAACTTGGCACTGGTGCCACCTTGGGTCTGGGAACCATGCTGCGTAACACAGATTCAAAGGCGCCAGTCGGCCACTACGAGCCACAAGCCCCCAAACACAAAAAACGGCGCTATTCTCTGGCAAACAAAACTCAACTGCCCCTCTTCTGGATGGCAAATTGCAGGACGCACTTGGTACTATAAAAACAGCCCGACTTGGCACTGGTGCCCCCTTGGGTCTGGGAACCATCCTGCGTATCGATCTTTTTAATGAGACGGCCGGCCACTCCCAGCCATATGCCCCCAAACACAACCCACGGCCCTTTTCTCTGGCAAACAAAACTCAACTGCACCGCTTCTGGATGGCAGATTGCAGGAGCCACTTGGTACTATCAAACCAGCCCGACTTGGCACTGGTGCCACCTTGGGTCTGGGAACCATCCTGCGTATTGTGGGTTGTCAGGAGCCAGCCGAACACTCTCGGCCACAGACCCCAATTAAAAACAACGGCCCGTTTCACAGGCAAACAAAACTCAGCTGCCCCGCTTCTGGATGGGAGATTGCAGGAGGCACTTGACACTGTGAAACCAGCCCCACTTGGCACTGGTGCCACCTTGGGTCTGGGAACCATGCTGCGTATCATGGATTTTCAGGAGCCAGCCGGCCACTCCCAGCCACAGGCCCCCAAACACAAACCACAGCCTTTTTGTCTGGCAAACAAAATTCAGCTGCCCCTCTTCTGGATGGCAGATTGCAGGAGCCACTTGGGACTATCACACCAGCACAACATGGCACTGCTGCCACCTTGGATCTGGGAACCATCCTTCCTATCGTGGATTTTCAGGGGCCAGCCGGTCACTCTCAGCCATAGGCCCCAAACACAAACCACGGCCCTTTTCTCTGGAAAACAAAACTCAACTGCCCCTCTTCTGGATGGCAGATTGCAGGAGTCACTGCGTACTATGAAACCAGCCCTACTTGGCACTGATGCCACCTTGGGTCTGGGAACCATGCTGCGTATCATGGATTTTCAGGAGCCAGCCGGCCACTGCCAGCCACAGGCACCGAAACACAAACAACAGCCTTTTTCTCTGGCAAACAAAATTCAGCTGCCCCGCTTCTGGATGGCAGATTGCAGGAACCACTTGGTACTAACAAACCAGCCCGACTTGGCACTGATGCCACCTTGGGTCTGGGAACCATCCTGCGTATCGTGGATTCTAAGGAGCCAGCTGGCCACTCCCAGCCACAGGCCCCAAAACACACACAACGGTGCTTTTCCCTGGAAAACAAAACTCGCCTGCCAAACATTTGATGGCAGATTGCAGGAGCCACTTGGTATTATCAAACCAGCCCAACTTGGCACTGGTGCCACCATGGGTCTGGTCACCATCCTGCCTATCGTAGCTTTTCAGGAGCCAGCCAGCCACCCCCAGCCAGAGGCCCCCAGACAAATATTTCGGCCCGTTTCCCTGGCAAACAAAAGTAAGCTGCCCCGCTTCTGGATGGCAGATTGCAGGAGCCACTTTGCACAATCAAACCAGCCCAACTTGGCACTGGTGCCAACTCAGGTCTGGGAACCATCCTGCGTATCGTGGGTTCTAAGGAGCCAGCTGGCCACTCCCATCCACAGGCCCCCAAACACAAACAACGGCGCTTTTCCCTGGAAAACAAAACTCGCCTGCCAACTTTTTGATGGAAGATTGCAGGAGCCACTTGGTACTATCAAACCAGCCCAACTTGGCACTGGTGCCACCATGGGTCTGGTCACCATCCTGCCTATCGTAGCTTTTCAGGAGCCAGCCGGTCACTCCCAGCCATAGGCCCCCAGACACAAACCTCGGCCCGTTTCCCTGGCAAACAAAAGTAAGCTGCCCCGCTTCTGCATGGCAGATTGCAGGAGCTACTTAGTACTATCAAACCAGCCCGACTTGGCACTGGTGACACCTCTGGTCTGGGAACCATCCTGCCTATCGTGGATTTTCAGGGGCCAGCCGGCCACTCTCAGCCATATGCCCCAAAAACAAACCACGGCCCTTTTCTCTGGCAAACAAAACTCAACTGCCCCTCTTCTGGATGGCAAATTTTAGGACGCACTTTGTACTACGAAAACCGCCCGACGTGGCACTGGTGCCACCTTGTGTCAGGGAACCATCCTGCATATCGAGCTTTTTAAGGAGCCAGCCGGCCACGCCCAGCCATATACCCCCAAAAACAAACCACGGACCATTTCTCTTGGAAACAAAAATCCGCTGCCCCGCGTCTGGATGGCAGATTGCAGGAGCCACTTTGCACCATCAAACCAGCCCGACTTGGCACTGGTGCCACCTTGGGTCTGGGAACAATCCTGCATATCGTGGATTCTAAGGAGCCAGCCGGCCACTCCCTGCCACAGGCCCCCAAACACAAACAACGGCGCTTTTCCCTGGAAAACAAAATTCGCCTGCCAGCTTTTTGATGGCAGATTGCAGGAGCCACTTGGTACTATCAAATCATCCCAACTTGGCACTGGTGCCACTATGGGTCTGGGAACCATCCTGCCTATTGTAGCATTTCAGGAGCCAGCCGGTCACTCCCAGCCATAGGCCCCCAGACACAAACCTCGGACCGTTTCCCTGGCAAACAAAATTAAGCTGCCCCGATTCTAGATGGCAGATTGCAGGAGCCACTTGGTTTTGTCAAACCAGCCCGACTTGGCACTGGTGCAACCTTGGGTCTGGGAACCATCCTGCGTAACGTGGATTCTAAGCAGCCACCCGGCCACTCTGAGCCACAGGCCCCCAAACACAAACAACGGCGCTTTTCCCTGGAAAACAAAACTCGCCTGCCAACTTTTTGATGGCAGATTGCAGGAGCCACTTGGTACTATCAAACCAGCCCAACTTGGCACTGGTGCCACCTCTGGTCTGGGAACCATCCTGCCTATTGTAGCTTTTCAGGAGCCAGCCGGTCACTCCCAGCCATAGACCCCCAGACACAAACCTCGGCCCGTTTCCCTGGAAAACAAAAGTAAGTTACCCCGATTCTGGATGGCAGATTGCAGGAGCCACTTGGTACTATCAAATCAGCCCAACTTGGCACTGGTGCCACCATGGGTCTGGTAAACATCCTGCCTATCGTAGCTTTTCAGGAGCCAGCCGGTCACTCCCTGCCATAGGCCCCCGGACACAAACCTCGGCCTGTTTCCCTGGCAAACAAAAGTAAGCTGCCCCGCTTTTGGATGGCAGATTGCAGGATGCACTTGGTACTTACAAACCAGCCCGACTTGGCCCTGATGCCACCTTGGCTCTGGGAACCATGCTGCGTAACGTAGATTCTACGAGGACAGGCGGCCACTCCCAGCCACAGGCCTCTAAACAAAAACAACGGCGCTTTTCCCTGGAAAACAAAACTCGCCTGCCAACTTCTTGATGGCAGATTGCAGGAGCCACTTGGTACTATCAAACCAGCCCAACTTGGCACTGGTGCCACCATGGGTCTGGTCACCATCCTGCCTATCGTAGCTTTTCAGGAGCCAGCCGCTCACTCCCAGCCATAGGCCCCCAGACAAATACCTCGGCACGTTTCCCTGGCAAACAAAAGTAGGCTGCCCCGCTTCTGGATGGCAAATTGCAGGACGCACTTGGTACTACGAAAACAGCCCGACTTGGCACTGATGCCACCTTGGGTCAGGGAACAATCCTGCGTATAGAGCTTTTTAAGGAGCCAGCCGGCCACGTCCAGTCATATACCCCCAAAAAAAAAACCACGGAACTTTTCTCCAGCAAACAAAAATACGCTGCCCCGCGTCTGGATGGCAGATTGCAGGAGCTATTTAGTATTATCAAAGCAGCCCGACTTGGCACTGGTGGCACCATGAGTCTGGTAACCATCCTGCCTATCGTAGCTTTTCAGTAGTCAGCCGGTCACTCCCAGCCATAGGCCCCCAGACAAATACCTCGGCCCGTTTCCCTGGGAAACAAAAGTAAACTGTCCCGCTTCTGGATGGCAGATTGCAGGAGCCACTTGGTACTATCAAACCAGCCCAACTTGTTCCCAGACCCAAGGTGGCACCAGTGCCAAGTGGGGCTGGTTTGATGGTGCAACGTGGCTCCTGCAATCTGCCATCCAAAAGCGGGGCAGCTTACTTTTGTTTGCCAGGGAAACGGGCCGAGGTTTGTGTCTGGGGGTCTATGGCTGGGAGTGACCGGCTGGCTCCTGAAAAGCTACGATAGGCAGGATGGTTCCCAGACCAGAGGTGGCACCAGTGCCAAGTTGGGCTGGTTTGATAGTACCAAGTGGCTCCTGCAATCTGCCATCAAAAAGTTGGCTGGTGAGTTGTTTTCCAGGGAAAAGCGCCGTAGTTTTTGTTTGGGGGCCTGTGGCTCAGAGTGGCCGGGTGGCTGCTTGGAATCCACGATACGCAGGATGGTTCCCAGACCCAAGGTGGCACCAGTGCCAAGTCGGGCTGGTTTGACACAACCAAGTGGCTCCTGCAATCTGCCATCCAGAATCGGGGCAGCTTAATTTTGTTTGCCAGGGAAACGGTCCGAGGTTTTTGTCTGGGGGCCTATGGCTGGGAGTGACCGGCTGGCTCCTGAAAAGCTACGATAGGCAGGATGGTTCCCAGACCCATAGTGGCACCAGTGCCAAGTTGGGATGATTTGATAGTACCAAGTGGCTCCTGCAATCTGCCATCAAAAAGTTGGCAGGCGAATTTTTTTTTCCAGGGAAAAGCGCCGTTGTTTGTGTTTGGGGGCCTGTGGCTGGGAGTGGCCGGCTGGCTCCTTAGAATCCATGATACGCAGGATGGTTCCCAGACCAGAGGTGGCACCAGTGCCAAGTCGGGCTGGTTTGATGGTGAAAAGTGGCTCCTGCAATCTGCCATCCAGACGCGGGGCAGCGGATTTTTGTTTCCAAGAGAAATGGTCCGTGGTTTGTTTTTGGGGGTTTATGGCTGGGCGTGGCCGGCTGGCTCCTTAAAAAGCTCGATATGCAGGATGGTTCCCTGACACAAGGTGGCACCAGTGCCACGTCGGGCGGTTTTCGTAGTACAAAGTGCGTCCTAAAATTTGCCATCCAGAAGAGGGGCAGTTGAGTTTTGTTTGCCAGAGAAAAGGGCCGTGGTTTGTTTTTGGGGGCATATGGCTGAGAGTGGCCGGCTGGCTCCTGAAAAGCTACGATAGGCAGGATGTTTACCAGACCCATGGTGGCACCAGTGCCAAGTTGGGCTAATTTGATAGTACCAAGTGGCTCCTGCAATCTGCCATCCAGAATCGGGGTAGCTAACTTTTGTTTTCCAGGGAAACGGGCCGAGGTTTGTGTCTGGGGGTCTATGGTTGGGAGTGGCCGGCTGGATCCTTAGAAACCACGATACGCAGCATGGTTCCCAGACAAGAGGTGCCACCAGTGCCAAGTTGGGCTGGTTTGATACTACCAAGTGGTTCCTGCAATCTGCCATTCAGAAGCGGGGCAGCTTACTTTTGTTTGCCAGGGAAACGGACCGTTGTTTGTGTTTGGGGGCCTATGGCTGGGACTGACCGGCTGGCTCCATAAAATCCACGATACGCAGGATGGTTCCCACACCAGAGGTGGCACCAGTGCCAAGTCGGGCTGGTTTGATAGTACCAAGTGGCTCCTGCAATCTGCCATCCAGAAGCGGGGCAGCTTACTTTTGTTTGCCAGGGAAACGGGCCGAGGTTTGTGTCTCGGGGCCTATGGCAGGGAGTGACCGGCGGGCTCCTGAAAGCTACGATAGGCAGGATGGTGACCAGACCCATGGTGGCACCAGTGCCAAGTTGGGCTGGTTTGATAGTACCAAGTGGCTCCTGCAATCTGACATCAAAATATTGGCAGGCGAGTTTTGTTTTCCAGGGAAAAGCGCCGTTGTTTGTGTTTGGGGGCCTGTGGTTGGGAGTGGCCGGCTGGCTCCTTAGAAACCACGATACGCAGGATGGTTCCCAGACCAGAGGTGGCACCAGTGCCAAGTCGGGCTGGTTTGATAGTACCAAGTGGCTCCTGACATCTGCCATCCAGAAGCGGGGCAGCTTACTTTTGTTTGCCACGGAAACGGGCCGTTGTTTGTGTTTGGGGGCCAGTGGCTGGGAGTGGCCGACTGGCTCCTTAGAATCCACGATACGCAGGATGGTTCCCAGACCAGAGGTGGCACCAGTGCCAAGTCGGGCTGGTTTGATAGTACCAAGTGGCTCCTGCAATCTGCCATCCAGAAGCGGGGCAGCTTAATTTTCTTTGCTAGGGAAACGGGCCGAGCTTTGTGTCTGGGGGCCTATGTCTGGGAGTGACCGGCTGGCTCCTGAAAAGTTACGATAGGCAGGATGGTGACCAGACCCATGGTGGCACCAGTGCCAAGTTGGGCTGGTTTGATAGTACCAAGTGGCTCCTGCAATCTGCCATCAAAACGTTGGTAGGCGAGTTTTGTTTTCCAGGGAAAAGCGCCGTTGTTTGTGTTTGGGGGCCTGTGGCTGGGAGTGGCCGGCTGGCTCCTTAGAATCCACGATACGCACCATGGTATCCAGACCCAAGGTGGCACCAGTGCCAAGTTTTGCTGGTTTGATAGTACCAAGTGGTTCCTGCAATCTGCCATCCAGAAGCAGGGCAGCTTACTTTTGTTTGCCAGGGAAACGGGCCGAGGTTTGTGTCTCGGGGCCTATGGCTGCGAGCGACCGGCTGGCTCCTGAAAAGCTACGATAGGCAGGATGGTGACAAGACCCATGGTGGCACCAGTCCCAAGTTGGGCTGGTTTGATAGTACCAAGTGGCTCCAGCAATCTGCCATCAAAATTTGGCAGGCGAGTTTTTTTTTCCAGGGAAAAGCGCCGTTGTTGTGTTTAGGGGCCTGTGGCTGGGAGTGGCCGGCTGGCTCCTTAGAATCCACCATACGCAGGATGGTTCCCAGACCCAAGGTGGCACCAGTGCCTAGTCGGGATAGTTTGATGGTGCAAAGTGGCTCCTGCAATCTGCCATCCAGAAGCGGGGCAGCTTACTTTTGTTTGCCAGGGAAAAGGTCCGAGCTTTGTGTCTCGGTGCCTATGGCTGGGAGTGACCTGCTGGCTCCTGAAAAGCTACGATAGGCAGGATGGTGACCAGACCCAAGGTGGCACCAGTGCCAAGTTGGGCTGGTTTGATAGTACCAAGTGGCTACTGCAATCTGCCATCAAAAAGTTGGCAGGCGAGTTTTGTTTTCCAGGGAAAAGCGCCGTTGTTTGTGTTTGGGGGCCTGTGGCTGGGAGTGGCCGGCTGGCTCATTAGAATCCACGATAGGCAGGATGGTGACCAGACCCATGGTGGCACCAGTGCCAAGTCGGGCTGGTTTGATAGTACCAAGTGGATCCTGCAATCTGCCATCCAGAAGCGGGGCAGCTGAATTTTGTTTGCCAGGGAAACGGGCCGAGGATTTGTCTGGGGGCCTATGGCTGGGAGTGACCGGCTGGCTCCTGAAAAGCTACGATAGGCAGGATGGTGACCAGACCCATGGTGGCAGCAGTGCCAAGTTGGGCTGGTTTGATAGTACCAAGTGGCTCCTGCAATCTGCCATCAAAAAGTTGGCAGGCGAGTTTTGTTTTCCAGGGAAAAGCGCCGTTGTTTGTGTTTGGGAGCCTGTGGCTGGGAGTGGCCGGCCACCTCTTTAGAATCCACGATACGCAGGATGGTTCCCAGACCAGTGGTGGCACCAGTGCCAAGTCGGGCTGGTTTGATAGTAACAAGTGCGTCCTACAATCTGCCATCCAGAAGCGGGGCAGCTTACTTTTGTTTGCCAGGGAAACGGGCCGAGCTTTGTGTCTGGGGGCCTATGGCTGGGAGTGACCGGCTGGCTCCTGAAAAGCTACGATAGGCAGGATGGTGACCAGACCCATGGTGGCACCAGTGCCAAGTTGGGCTGGTTTGATAGTACCAAGTGGCTCCTGCAATCTGCCATCAAAAAGTTGGCAGGCAAGTTTTCTTTACCAGGGAAAAGCGCCGTTGGTTTTGTTTGGGGGCCTATGGCTGGGAGTGTCCGGCTGGCTCCTTAGAATCCACGATACGCAGGATGGTTCCTAGACTTGACGTGGCACCAGTGCCAAGTTGGGCTGGTTTGATAGTACCAAGTGCGTCCTGCAATCTGCCATCCAGAAGTGGGGTAGCTTACTTTTGTTTGCCAGGGAAACGGGCCGAGGTTTGTGTCTCGGGGCATATGGCTGGGAGTGACCGGCTGGCTCCTGAAAAGCTACGATAGGCAGGATGGTGACCAGACCCATGGTGGCACCAGTGCCAAGTTGGGCTGGTTTGATAGTACCAAGTGGTTCCTGCAATCAGCCATCCAGAAGCGGGGCAGCTTACTTTTGTTTGCCAGGGAAATGGTCCGAGGATTGTGTCTGGGGGCCTAAGCCTGGAAGTGACCGGCTGGCTCGTGAAAAGCTACGATAGGCAGGATGGTGACCAGACCCATGACGGCACCAGTGCCAAGTTGGGCTGGTTTGATAGTACCAAGTGGCTCCTGCAATCTGCCATCAAAAACTTGGCAGGCGAGTTTTGTTTTCCAGGGAAAAGCGCCGTTGTTTGTGTTTGGGGGCCTGTGGCTGGGAGTGGCCGGCTGGCTCCTTAGAATCCACGATACTCAGCATGGTTCCCAGACCAGAGGTGGCACCAGTGCCAAGTTGGGCTGGTTTGATAGTACCAAGTGGTTGCTGCAATCTGCCATCCAGAAGCGGGGCAGCTTACTTTTGTTTGCCAGGGAAACGGGCCGAGCTTTGTGTCTGGGGGCCTATGGCTGGGAGTGACCGGCTGGCTCCTGAAAAGCTACGATAGGCAGGATGGTGACCAGACCCATGGTGGCACCAGTGCCAAGTTGGGCTGATTTGATAGTACCAAGTGGCTCCTGCAATCTGCCATCAAAAAGTTGGCAGGCGAATTTTGTTTTCCAGGGAAAAGCGCCGTTGTTTTTGTTTGGGGGCCTGTGGCAGGGAGTGGCCGGCTGGCTCCTGAAAAGCTACGATAGGCAGGATGGTGACCAGACCCATGGTGGCACCAGTGCCAAGTTGGGCTGGTTTGATAGTACCAAGTGGCTCCGGCAATCTGCCATCAAAAAGTTGGCAGACGAGTTTTGTTTTCCAGGGAAAAGCGCCGTTGTTTGTGTTTGGGGGCCTGTGGCTGGGAGTGGCCGGCTGGCTGCTTAGAATCTACCATACGCAGGATGGTTCCCAGACCAGAGGTGGCACCAGTGCCAAGTCGGGCTGGTTTGATAGTACCAAGTGCGTCCTGCAATCTGCCATCCAGAAGCGGGACAGCTTACTTTTGTTTGTCAGGGAAACGGGCCGAGCTTTGTGTCTCTGGGCCTACGGCTGGGAGTGACTGCTGGCTCCTGAAAAGCTACGATAGGCAGGATGGTGACCAGACCCATGGTGGCACCAGTGCCAAGTTGGGCTAGTTTGATAGTACCAAGTGGCTCCTGCAATCTGCCATCAAAAAGTTGGCAGGCACGTTTTGTTTTCCAGGGAAAAGTGCCGTTGTTTTTGTTTGGGGGCCTATGGCTGGGAGTGGCCGGCTGGCTCCTTAGAATCCACGATACGCAGGATGGTTCCCAGACCTGAGGTGGCACCAGTGCCAAGTTGGGCTGGTTTGATAGTACCAAGTGCGTCCTGCAATCTGCCATCCAGAAGCGGGGTAGCTTACTTTTGTTTGCCAGGGAAACGGGCCGAGCTTTGTGTCTGGGGGCCTATGGCTGGGAGTGACCGGCTGGCTCCTGAAAAGCTACGATAGGCAGGATGGTGACCAGACCCATGGTGGCACCAGTGCCAAGTTGGGCTGGTTTGATAGTACCAAGTGGCTCCTGCAATCTGCCATCAAAAACTTGGCAGGCGAGTTTGTTATCCAGGGAAAAGCGCCGTTGTTTGTGTTTGGGGGCCTGTGGCTGGGAGTGGCCGGATGGCTCCTTAGAATCCATGATACGCAGGATGGTTCCCAGACCAGAGGTGGCACCAGTGCCAAGTCGGGCTGGTTTGATGGTGAAAAGTGGCTCCTGCAATCTGCCATCCAGAAGCGGGATAACTTACTTTTGTTTGCCAGGGAAACGGGCCGAGCTTTGTGTCTGGGGGCCTATGGCTGGGAGTGACCGGCTGGCTCCTGAAAAGCTACGATAGGCAGGATGGTGACCAGACCCATGGTGGCACCAGTGTCAAGGTGGGCTGGTTTGATAGTACCAAGTGGCTCCGGCAATCTGCCATCAAAATTTGGCAGGCGAGTTTTGTTTTCCAGGGAAAAGCGCCGTTGTTTGTGTTTGGGGGCCTGTGGGTGGGAGTGGCCGGATGGCTAATTAGAATCCACGATACGCAGCATGGTTCCCAGACCTGAGGTGGCACCAGTGCCAAGTCGGGCTAGTTTGATGGTGCAAAGTGGCTCCTGCAATCTGCCATCCAGAAGCGGGGCAGCTTGCTTTTGTTTGCCAGGGAAACGGGCCGAGGTTTGTGTCTGGGGGCCTATGGCTGGGAGTGACCGGCTGGCTCCTGAAAAGCTACGATAGGCAGGATGGTGACCAGACCCATGGTGGCACCAGTGCCAAGTTGGGCTGGTTTGATAGTACCAAGTGGCTCCTGCAATCTGCCATCAAAAAGTTGGCAGGCGAGTTTTGTTTTCCAGGGAAAAGCGCCGTTGTTTGTGTTTGGGGGCCTGTGGCTGGGAGTGGCCGGCTGGCTGCTTAGAATCCACGATACGCAGGATGGTTCCCAGACGTGAGGGGGCGCCAGTGCCAAGTCGGGCTGGTTTGATACTACCAAGTGCGTCCTGCAATCTGCCATCCAGAAGCGGGACAGCTTACTTTTGCTTGCCAGGGAAACGGGCCGAGGATTGTGTCTCGGGGCCTATGGCTGGGAGTGACCGGCTGGCTCCTGAAAAGCTACGATAGGCAGGATGGTGACCAGACCCATGGTGGCACCAGTGCCAAGTAGGGCTGATTTGATAGTACCAAGTGGCTCCTGCAATCTGCCATCAAAAATTGGCAGGCGAGTTTTGTTTTCCAGGGAAAAGCGCCGTTGTTTGTGTTTGGGGGCCTGTGGGTGGGAGTGGCCGGATGGCTAATTAGAATCCACGATACGCAGAATGGTTCCCAGACCTGAGGTGGCACCAGTGCCAAGTCGGGCTAGTTGGATGGTGCAAAGTGGCTCCTGCAATCTGCCATCCAGAAGCGGGGCAGCTTACTTTTGTTTTCCAGGGAAACGGGCCGAGGTTTGTGTCTGGGGGCCTATGGCTGGGAGTGACCGGCTGGCTCCTGAAAAGCTACGATAGGCAGGATGGTGACCAGACCCATGGTGGCACCAGTGCCAAGTTGGGCTGATTTGATAGTACCAAGTGGCTCCTGCAATCTGCCATCAAAAAGTCGGCAGGCGAGTTTTGTTTTCCAGGGAAAAGCGCCGTTGTTTGTGTCTGGGGGCCTGTGGCTGGGAGTGACCGCCTGGCTCCTTACAATCCACGATACGTAGGATGGTTCCCAGACCCAAGGTGGCACCAGTGCCAAGTTGGGCTGGTTTGATAGTACCAAGTGCGTCCTGCAATCTGCCATCCAGAAGCGGGGCAGCTTACTTTTGTTTGCCAGGGAAACGGGTCGAGCTTTGTGTCTGGGGGCCTATGGCTGGGAGTGGCCGGCTGGCTCCTTAGAATCTACGATACTCAGCATGGTTCCCAGACCTGAGGTGGCACCAGTGCCAAGTCGGGCTGGTTTGATAGTACCAAGTGCGTCCTGCAATCTGCCATCCAGAAGCGGGGTAGCTTACTTTTGTTTGCCAGGGAAACGGGCCGAGGTTTTTGTCTCGGGGCCTATGGCTGGGAGTGACCGGCTGGCTCCTGAAAAGCTACGATAGGCAGGATGTTGACCAGACCCATGGTGGCACCAGTGCCAAGTTCGGCTTGTTTGATAGTACCAAGTGACTCCTGCAATCTGCCATCAAAATGTTGGCAGGCGAATTTTGTTTTCCAGGGAAAAGCGCCGTTGTTTGTGTTTGGGGGCCTGTGGCAGGGAGTGGCCGGCTGGCTCCTGAAAAGCTACGATAGGCAGGATGGTGACCAGACCCATGGTGGCACCAGTGCCAAGTTGGGCTGGTTTGATAGTACCAAGTGGCTCCTGCAATCTGCCATCCAGAAGCGGGGCAGCTGAGTTTTGTTTGCCTGAGAAAAAGGCTGTGGTTTGTGTTTGGGGGCCTGTGGCTGGCAGTGGCCGGCTGGCTCCTGAAAATCCACGATACGCAGGATGGTTCCCAGACCCAAGGTGGCACCAGTGCCAAGTGGGGCTCGTTTGACAGTGTCAAGTGCCTCCTGCAATCTCCCATCCAGAAGCGGGGCAGCTGAGTTTTTTTTGCCAGGGAAACGTACCTTTGTTTTTGATTGGGCTCTGTGGCCAAGAGTGGTCGGCTGTCTCCTGACAATCCACAATACGCAGGATGGTTCCCAGACCCATGGTGGCACCAGTGCCAAGTCAGGCTGTTTTTGTAGTACCCAGTGGCTCCTGCAATTTGCCATCCAGAAGCGGGGCAGTTGAATTTTGTTTGCTAGAGAAAAGGGCTGTGGTTTGTGTTTGGGGGCCTATGGCTGAGAGTGGCCGGCTGGCCCCTGAAAATCAACGATAGGCAGGATGGTTCCCAGATCCAAGGTGGCACCAGTGCCAAGTAAGGCTGGTTGTATGGTTCAAAGTGACTCCTGCAATCTGCCATCCAGAAGCGGGACAGCTGAGTTTTTTTTGCCAGAGAAAAGGTCCATGGTTTCTTTTTGGGGCATACGGCTGGGAATTGCCGGCTGGCTCCTTAAAATGCTCGATACACAGGATGGTTCCCAGAGCCAAGGTGGCACCACTGCCAAGTCGGGCTCTTTTTGTAGTACCAAGTGCGTCCTGCAATTTGCCATTCAGAAGAGGGGCAGTTGAGTTTTGTTTGCCAGAGAAAAGGGCCAAAGTTTGTGTTTGGGGGCATATGGCTGGGAATGACCGGCTGGCCCCTGAAAATCCACGATACGCCGGATGGTTCCCAGATCCAAGGTGGTACCATTACCAAGTCGGGCTGGTTTGATAGTCCCAAGTGGCTCCTGCCAACTGCCATCCAGAAGCGGGGCAGCTTACTTTTGTTTGCCAGGGAAATGGGCCGTTGTTTGTGTTTGGGGGCCTGTGGCTGGGAGTGTTCGGCTGGTTCCTGAATATGTACGATACGCAGGATTGTTCCCAGATCCAAGGTGGCAGCAGTGCCATGTTGTGCTGGTGTGATAGTCCCAAGTGGCTCCTGCAATCTGCCATCCAGAAGTGGGGCAGCTGATTTTTGTTTGCCAGAGAAAAGGTCCGTGGTTTGTTTTTGGGGGCATATGGCTGAGAGTGGCCGGCTGGCCCCTGAAAATCCACGATACACAGGATGGTTCCCAGATCCAAGGTGGCACCTGTGCCAAGTCGGGCTGATTTGATA